>NW_026783065.1:0-23241 GCF_031769215.1 Ylistrum balloti
CACACACAAATATACATGCTACATGAACATTGTAGTGGTATTAAAAACATATTTACCTTTCAAACTATTCAGAATCCGAAGTTGCTGGCTTTTGTACACCTTCATGGTTGACACAACAGAAATCATGGTTCCTCGGCTGTACTCTATGATGGGAGTGGTCTCTTGGTTGCAGGTTCTACAGATTTTCAATAAATCGAGCAAAGATGACTCTGCCACAACATAATACCTTTCCTCATTTTGAATGGTAGTACAACTAAGTATATAGTTTTCTAGTTCTTCATCTTCATCGCTGGCATATATGTTGTCAGGGTCAAAACCAACATCTGAGTCCATATTAAAATCACAACTATAGTCTAAATCAGAAGTTGTCCTGGATTCGTTAAAAACATCTAATTCAGAATCAAATTCACAAGACATATCACTAGCACTTTCTTCAATATCTCTCTCTCTACACTTACATGTACAATTTGAAGTTCTTCTATTGTGCATTGTGTCGCAACAGACGCATGTTTAACATTGACTGAAAACTTTCCAACTTGTATCCTGCGTGTTCTGGTTGAAGGAATCAAGTTGACTTGTGTATTAAAGTCAGTTTGCAGGACTACTAAATGTTGGTTCTAGCAGATCATTTCCTAAAGTAGGGGTCACTGTAGTCATGCAGGCATTGTTGTCAAATGCGTCTTGAAGAATCTGTAGAAATATTAATGGACTCACATGTAGTGCATGTATATTAAAATATTGACAATATTAATGAGAGTAGAACAAATAGCCATTCTAAGAAAATATTTTTAAACAAAGCCAACTTGATTGAAGAAACCACCTTTTCAGTGATTGGAGTGTGAATTTATGGAACAGCCTTCCACAACACATTATAAATGCAGTTACAATTTGAAACTTCAATAGGTGATCTTTGAACCGATAACCATCAACATTTTAAATCTAAAGAAAATTAATCTGTAAAGGCAATATATTGCATCTAAGTATAATTTTTGAATTGTGATATGGACGCTATCATCTGATGTCAATTACTTTCCTAGCTAATAAACCCTGGTACATATTAGTCAATATTGATTAAAATATTTAAGGTATGTTCATCATTATATTCCAAAAATGAAAATACAATATGATTGAAATGGTTTTTTTTTTGTTTATCAGCTTCTACAAATCAACTAATGTACATGTACAACCACTATCATTATTGGTTTATATACAGGTAAACTTTACAAGCTAATCGATCAATTATAAATAGATGTGATTTATACCTCGAGGCGTCTTCGTTTCACTACGGCACTTCTTGGCGTTGGGGTTGGTGTTGTAACAATTGGAGATCTGGGCGAGGAGGTAGCTGTAGGCACTTCTTTGAAATCCCACGGAACATCGGAACTGCATTAATTTTCAGGCTAGGTTTCGCACCAGTGTAGCCATACGTAGCATAAAAAGTAGGATCCTTACTGTATTGTTGTAAAGTAAAATGTTTGCTGCAAATTTTACTGTAAGATGATGGTACAAAGTTCTTACGGCAACAGTAATGCACCCAAGATTTATGTCTGGTGTTTTCCCGATCAGCACGAGGAAATCCGAATCATGACACTTCTTTGTCGATTTTCGAATTGCTCTTGCAATTAGAAACTGCACAGTACAGCATATTGGTAAATGTACATGAATAAAATCACATTACAAAACGGCAATGTCCATAATCATTCCATATTTCTTTCAATACGTAACGTAAACACAATGACTCATAGCACGCTTCGAAGAACAAAAATGACCACTGTTATCCCATGCGTCTCAACAGTGACGTCACAGCTATGATAAATATTTTTTATGCATAATCGATAGGCTCCGCCCACTACCCTCGGCTTTACGCTGTGCGCGTTGAAAGCGTTTGTTGGGCACATAGAGGTTTTCGGTATCGCGTTTTAATTGTTCAATAGAACAAAATGAGAAGGGATAACTTTTGGTGTCCCATGTCCTTTAACATACGTGGGTATTCTGACCCCTTTTGTTACTGTAGACCTGACAGAATAGGATTTTTGAAGTCGGCCGAACTTAGCCCAGTGAGCTTCAGCATGGGTACCCTTGGCTTTATTATGTGCTCGCTTACGTTTCCGGATTTGACGCTTTATTTCGTTCGTAACCCAAGGGGGTTCGTTTGATCTAATGGTAATAACTTTGTTTGGAATACACATTTTAGCAATATCAAGCTAATCCCGCTAAAACGGAAACCCTTCTTATTAGTAGGAAATCCATTAAAACCCTTTCACCCTCCCCTCAATATGAATAACAAAAACATCACTGAAGTCACTCCACACAAGCATTTAGGCGTTTTTTCTCTCCAGTACTGGTCATTAGCATGAACACGTTAATTATTTGATATCCTTGAGTGTAAGAAAAAACTTGATGGCAGATCATATCAGTACCGATTAAAGCTTAAATATCATTTAAGTCTAATAATCTTCTCCATTTTCTCCATTTATTTTCTAAATTCTGTTGTGCAAGATCACTTTTGCTGTTAGCAATATATTTTTTGAAATGTGAAATACTCTTTGATAGAGTTTATTAGAATATTTGGATTTAAGATTGTATGTATACATCTTGTTATATGTATATATAACTTAATCATGATCAGAATTTCATTATCTACTGAGTTTCCTATAGCATTGTCATAATCTGAAGTTATCCCAAAAATAAAGCTTTTCTTATTAAAAGAAAATGGAATCAATAGTGCATCAAGAAGAGTTTCAACATTAACCAAAAATTTCTGAGTTTCTCGAAATTCCCACGAAGTATGAATGATTGTCTCTCTCTCCAAGTAACAGAGAACAGATAGGACTGTTTGCTAATCCAGCTTTAAACAAATATGTATAGGATAGGATCAGAATGGTATTAAAGGAAGTTATAGACATTTCGAAAAGCGGACATTCTCGCGAACAAGAAGGAAAAACCAGATGGGACTCATAGTGACAACCTGCACCTTACTAACTACTAACTATAGTCCGGTGGACGGGACTTAAAGCGGTGGCCTGTGTGAGAACTCTCCAATCTCGCACATAAAAGATCCTCCAGCGGTTTTCGATGAAAAGAGTAGGCGCCTAATCGCCCCCAGTAAATCGAAGCACAAAAACATTCGGTATAACCCAATTTTTTAGAAAATGACTTCAAAGTTTCACATACAATAAATAAACATAATAAAAATAATAAAATAAAATAAAAACAAAACAATAGGACGGCCTGGATGTTCGGCAGGACTGAAGACAAGGAACCCCCCTCCGCCAGAAGTCCACACACAACAACTCAACATCAGACCAGGGAGTCGTCTCCAAAACACCGTGAACCATCACGTCATAGACGACTCCAACCAATGAGGGGAGCACCCCCCTTACGTCGCCAGAGAATCGACGGACGTCGATTGGACTCTGCCCGGTGACGGGCAGAGTCATGGAGACAGAAAAGTATCATCATCATCATCATCATCATCATCGGCCAACCTCTCCCTCCCTCACCAATTCGACTTCCAACCGATCACCACCGCACTCCTCAGAGAAATCAGCCCAATCGCCCAGAGAATGCAGAAAGACCAGAAAGTACCAAACTGCTTTACACCCAGAGACCCCAGAAAGATCAGTAAAAACCTAACAGCGTAATACCCAGAATAGATAGGAAGTTTACATAGATTTATAAATTCATCAGTGCCTTTGTTTGAAGTGTATCCGTACCGTGCTGAACCCAAGCCTTAGAGGAATCTACGGTGTATATCTACATCTTTTAAGTTAAGTGCACTTAACCCCCCTACTAACCATACCTTTTAACCTTCCCGTTATAGTCAATAAGTTCAGTTAGATTTAAAATATAGAAGTATTGTAAGCTCGAGTCCATCCCAACAAAATATCCATTGAAATATAATCCCGATAGCAGCTAACCCCTTTTCAGACCTTATCTCTTTGTTAAGAAAACTTTTACATTAGCGTCCCTACATAGGATCGAAACTACGCAAAAACACTCTGACGTTGCCGAGGACACCCAATTTTCGTTCGTACATTTCCTGACCAAAGCCCAAGTGTCCTAGGCTCGGTTATAACCGGAACAAGGACGTTAAGCTCAAAAAAAAAATGACCCAAGCCCACTCAATTTAAACAGAAAATTCGAGCTTATAAAACTTAAAATTTCACGTAGGACCAGCAATAAACACAATCAAATAATCTTTAGCTCTCCTCATTGAATTTTAAAAGTATTAGTACTCGCACCCAAACCCCGGGACGGGAACATCACGCCGTACCTGCATATTGTCACGAAGTCTATATAAAGAATGTTTTTAGCAAGTGTATATCTGCATGGATACGTCGTGAGTTATCTTATCGAGTGCCTGTGTTATTGTTTATCTTGGGACATGTGCGCGTACCGCTGTAAAGCTGAGTCGATCTATATTTAGCCGTCACACTTGGCCAACCGGTCCGGGTACCTGTTCCATTGTTAGCGTGCGTGGGTCGAACTGTCATATAATGTTGTCGAGTTGTCTTGTATTCTTTATTGTAATAGTTCGTAAGGGGCGTAAGAGTGTGTAAGTCAAGTGACCATGAGATAATGTTGTCGAGTTGTCTTGTATTCTTTACAGTAATAGTTTGTAAGTGACGTAAGAGAGTGTAAGTCAAGTGGCCATGAGATAATGTTGTCGAGTTGTCTTGTATTATTTATTGTAATAGTTTGTAAGGGCCGTAAGAGTGTGTAAGTCAAGTGGCCACGTATTTTCTTTTTAAATCGTCCGCCTTTGTTCGGGCAGACGGAGCTCGTTCGTTGTGCTATGCAGATGTGTTACTGACACGCTGTTTTATTATTGCTCATGTCTTATCCCATTACCCCCTTGCTTATTTCATTATACTCAAACACACTTGAATACACATTTTAATTGACTTTTCAGTCTTTGAATGGTTTTCTCATAAATTCGCCCTAAAAAGATACATGGCCCACTGGCCGAGTCCCAAACTAATATGTTGACAACGGCAATTGTCACATTGGCACCCAACGTGGGGCCCTGCTAGCGTTACATGTACATTTTATACCACTTGCATTGGTTTAGTTTTTGAAACGTTTGTCATAGCGTTTTACACGTCTTCCCGAGAAGGCTCACCATTGTAATCGCCGGTTAATGTCATGACTCCGGAGATGGTTTTAGACATGTTTGAGAAACAAAATGAGTTCATTTCTAGTTTAATTGGGGACTTTCAGATAGACACGAGAACAGCGTTTAATGAAGGTCTTGAAACCAGCACTTATCTTCTCGTCGAGTTGGTTAACACTAGAAAGGAAGTACAGTTCCTGAATGGGCAAACGTACAGGCTAAAGAGCAATTTGAGTAAAGTTCGAAGCGAATTTAGACAAACAAATTATATCGGCACGTTTGTTTTTGAACCAATGAAAGACATCTCTCCTCATGTACTGATCTGAGTACAGCCCTCTAACATTCATGGTTGTTATTTTGTTATTACCCGACATCGATATCCCACTGACAGTTACAGTGACGACGTGCCTGGACTCTCCCGAACAACCCTCTCCCCTTTTCAGTAAACTTTTCCTTAGACATACTTACTAATTTACTCTCTCGTCTGTGTTTAAAATTCTAAGCTACTCAACATTAATACCTTGCTCGCTCTACTACAAACATAGTACATTTAATGACACAAGATCACTCTGCCCGACATACCGGAAATCTATAGCCTTACCGGAAGTGATATTATAGAGACTACAAAAAAAGAGACCCGCACTCGAAAATCCGAAATGGTCAAACGTGATCTTCTCTTAACCAATTATATGTAATTATACAAATTATGTATGGTGTTGAAACCAGAAATGTTATTCTAAAGATAAATTAATGTTATGATTAATTAATGTTCATTTAAGATATTTTATATGTATATAAATAAGACCTAGTTCATAATAAAAATGTACTCGCCTACCTGAAGTAAATTATAATTGTATCCATAAATCCATATAAATGGAGAAGGTTTCACTACCCTCGTTACACACATTCTTTCATTTAATATTTATTTTCCTCGCCGATTTTTTTTTATCTCCGAGCATCATACTTACCTGTTAGAGTATTAACGATAGCTACTCCTTCCGGAATTTGTTACCATCGCCGAGTCAAAAATTAGACACTCCCCACCGCAACGCCACGTACTTCCGGTGAACACATGTTACCTTATCTTCATTCTCGGCGCCATATTGGCAAGTAGTGTTTTGTTACCGTAATCTTTTACATCGTATTTACGTGGTCAAGATGAAGGATAAAGATAAAGGAAGACATAAAGGGGACACTACGGAGTCGGGTACGGTTCCTGTTAAGGAATTAATAACAAAGGGACCTGGTAAGGACTGTAATGATTCTTGTGTGCCGTCTTCGTTGGCCGCTAGTTCTCGTGGTTCTGGTAAGAACTACTCGCATAGGAACAATCCTGGTAAGGATTCTAGTCACCAAATCATCCCTCTTGCTCCTGATTTTGCGGGGCCGCTGACAGCATCAATCCGGGTTTGACTTTGTCCCGGCGTGAAGTTGAAAATTTATTGGAAAATAGGTTCTCGGCTTTCGAGAATCATATTCTCAATTTATCTACTAACAATAAGTCAAGTGCCGCTGCCGGCACTATGGATTCGGCAGACTCTCCTCTAAATGTTTTAGCAGAGGATGATGATGCCTGTAGTTATTTGGGAAATTCTCCAGATAAACGTACTTGGCAAGGCGAACGTTCTCATCCCTTGCCTAGGGGCCTGACGAACACTGTCATGCCCTATTACTGAATCTCCGTCAACTCCAACAAATCTTTGTGAAGAAGATGACCAGGAACAAATTCCCAAGTCATGGGATGGTATGATATCCAAAATATTTTGAACATAGCACAACCAGCCAATAATATGGCTTCTCAAGAAAGAAAGTCATTTTTATCTCAGTCTGCAGGTCTCCCATCTAATAAGATATTGGAAGGCCCTTCTCTACCAGCTGATGGCATCATAGTCAATGCTTGGAAGGAGATTGAAAAGTCTTTACCCAAAATCACTACTTCCAAAAATCGGCATCGGTACCAATATCGTTGGCCTGACGAAGATTTCGCCAAACTTGGTAAGAGCCCAGAGGTAGATCCCTCAGTTTAACTTACATCAATACCAATAAGGGATTTAAGAATGAGAAAGGGCCACGAGACCTTTTCACCTCGGAAAGGAAATTAAATTCTTCCCTGGCATCTATCGATCAAACTCTCCGTTATCAACAAAGGGCTATTTCCCATTCTTCCCTAATCCTATCAGCCTTGTCTAAGGGTTTGAAAGGTGAGTCAGACATTTCAGATGAGGTCTTGTCTCGGCTACTTGGGGGACTAGTCAATGCTATTGTTGATATTGGAGATCTATCAGTTAGAGCTTCTGCGCGCTGTACCCTCTCTAGACGGAATATCCATCTCGATGCCATGAATATTCCAGATTTGTCTGCTAAGAATGACCTTTTGAAGGTGTCTCTAGAGGGAGATAAATTGTTTGCAAACTGCAAGAAATCACACACAAATCCTCAGAGATGATAAGAGATGTGAGGGAAACATCTAAAGCCTATGGTTTTCAACATAATGGCCAAAAACGACCACTGTCTAACAGAGCAGACATCAACAGGTCAACAGACAAACGTTTAAAACGGCTTGATAAATCTTCTTAGGATTCTGCCTCGAGACCTAGTGTTTTAGACAATACTTACAGGGGTTCAGACTCTTGTAAGCCAGATTTTCATAAGCGTTCTTCGTTGGATAATCAGCAGAAATCGGGGGTTCAGTCATCCAAGTTTCAAAAAAAAGGGAAAATACTAGATGCCCCCAACCCGTCATGGACACTACCAAAGCCTGCTATAAAAGTTGGGGGAAGATTAAGACATTTTGCCCAAAATTGGAAAGAGATTTTTTCAGGACAAATTCATCTTAAATGTCATTTCAGAAGGATATATGATCCAGTTCTCAGGAAGGCCCCCTCTCTTTTCAGGGGTAAGACAAACAGAAATTCCGAAGGATTCAGAGAAAAGACTGGTAATTTTAGAGGAGGTAAACTCTCTTCTGGAAAAGAATGCAATAGAAATTGTGGAGGAAAAAGATGTAAACACAGGTTTTTATTTAACCGTGTTCTTAGTGCCAAAACAATCAGGCGGTTTTCGCATGGTGTTAAATCTAAGAAAACTGAATAGGTTCATAAAAAACCAGCACTTCAAAATGGAAACTTTTAGATCAGTCATACAGTCTCTAGATATAGGGGACTGGGTTTTTTCTCTGGATCTTTCCGACGCCTATCTGCATATTCCTATCCATTTAGGAAGCAGAAAGTTTTTACGCTTCGCAATCGAAGGCATAGTTTATCAATTTCGCGCTCTTCCATTTGGAATTTCTGTGGCTCCCCGTCTTTTTACAAAGATAGTTTCGGTTCTATTGGGACACCTGCGTCAAAGGTCACTACACCCTCATGCGTATCTGGATGATTGGTTGGTCAGAAATCAATCGTATCACCTACTGGCAGAACAACGGTCTTATATCTTGAAACAAATACATCAGTTGGGATTCATCATAAATTGGGAAAAATAAAAAATAGAATTATCTCAGGAAATAGTGTTCCTAGGTGCCTTTTTAGATTAAAAAAGGTATGATTTTCCCTACTTTAGACTGTTACATAAGTGTACGAGATCTGATCTTACATTGCCAGAACTTAGAAACAATACAGGTACGCATTGTGCTAAGACTGTTGGTGTTAATGAACTCTTGCATAGATCTTATCCCTTGGGCAAGACTTCATATGAGGCCGTTACAACTGCACCTTCTGTATTTATGGAAGACAATGGAAAGGGACATTTTTCGAGATACCACTCACTCACCACGTTAAGTCTCATCTCAATTGGTGGGTAAACCAAAACAACTACTTCAGGGGGGTACCTCTGACAGACCATACTATTCCAGTTGTATTGGTAACAGATGCGTCCATGACAGGTTGGGGAGCACACTGGATCAGTTACAGGTATCATGTGTTTGGTCAGGAGATCTCGGCAATCAACACAAATTATTTAGAAATGATGGCTGTTTTTCTAGCACTCCAGCATTTTTGCACGGTGCTCAAGAATCAGAAAGTGTTGATAAAAACCGACAACACAACTGTTATGACTTACATAAACAAACAAGGGGGAACTCGCTCCCCGTCTCTTTGAATTCTAACATGGAGAATTTTTCAATGGACTATCAGCAACAATATCACATTAACAGCTCAACACATTGCAGGCAAGACCAACATATTGGCAGATCTTCTCTCTCGGCGGTCCAGGACCCTGCCGACAGAGTGGATGTTGAACAGAATTGTTACTCGGACAGTTTTCAACATGTGGGAACATCCACAGATAGATCTGTTTGCAATACGTTGGAACAATCAGGTTTAAACCTTTGTGTCCCCGTTCCCAGACGAACTAGCATTCTCAGTAGATGCTCGGAGTCTCAGTTGGCAGGGGATAGTGGGTTACACCTACCCTCCAGTGGTCTTAATTCCACAAGTTCTCCAGAAAATTCAAGCAGAGAATTGCATAATAATTTTAATAGCACCATTCTGGATGAAACAACCATGGTTTCCAACGCTTGTTCAGTTACTGATAGATTACCCCGTAAGACTTCCAAATCGACCAGATCTCATAAGTCAAAAAAGGGGACGCTTTCTCCACCCAAACCCAGATATGTTAAAGCTAACAGCGTGGAGATTATCCGCAAACAATACATTGAGAAAGGGTTTTCTCGATCAGTGTCTAAGAGAGCAGCACTGTGCAGACGAAACAGCACAAACAGAACTTACAATAATAGACTCAGAATTTATTTTAACTGGGCCAGAGAGAAATATATTGATCCCTTGCAAGCATCTGAACCGGGGATAGCTGATTTCTTAGAGTACTTGTTTTCGGTCAAGAAGTTACAAGTTAGAACTATTGCAGGATATAAATCCGCTATTTCTGCTGTTCATCCCGGCT
Organism: Ylistrum balloti; assembly: GCF_031769215.1. Taxonomy (NCBI): domain Eukaryota; kingdom Metazoa; phylum Mollusca; class Bivalvia; order Pectinida; family Pectinidae; genus Ylistrum; species Ylistrum balloti. The sequence goes on from NW_026783065.1 coordinate 10,016, forward strand.
GGGATGGAGTTAAGGTTGGTCACTCTCCGAGTTTGGAGAAATTGTTAAAAGCATTTTTCATTTCCCATCCTCCAAAGAGGAGACCAGTTCCTTCTTGGGATATTAGTATTGTTTTACATTCACTTTGTAAATATCCTTATGAACCCTATTCTTTATTGCTGCTGCTTCAGGTAGAAGAGTCAGCTGTTTACATGCCATGTTCATAGCAGATGGGACAGACTGTTTCTATTATTCCATCTCCTGAGTTTCTCGCTAAAAAGGATTCATTGAATTACATGACAAACAAAATAACACTTCCTAAAATGTCAAAATTTTCTTCAATAGTGGAAGATGAAATACTTTGCCCTGTGCGAGCTTTAAAAGTTTATCTCAAGGCATCAAAACATATAAGAGCCTGGTCAAAAAAGCTGTTTATTTGTTATAAAGACAATCAGCATACTCCAGCATCTAAGGAGACGATTTCAAACTGGATTGTCAAAACCATTATGTTGGCAAATTCCAATCATAATTTGGAGGGAGTCAGAGCACATGATATCCGGAGCCTATCTTCGTCTTGGGCTTTATTTAAAGGAATAGCTATCCAGGATATTTTGGAGGCCGCATCTTGGAAGACAGAAAGCACGTTTACATCGTTTTACATGAAAGATATGTGCAGTAAAACTGCGTTTGGAAAGTCAGTGCTGTCTTCGAGTCACAGTTAGTCATTGTGACAGGTAATTAAAATAATACTTAATTTACCTTATTACGTTTTATTTGGGTACTTGTTTGCCCACCTCCTGTTTAGCTTCAAAATCTGTAGCTATCGTTAATACTCTAACAGGTAAGTATGATGCTCGGATATAAATCTTTCGAAGGAAAGTTATAATCCCTCGCGAAACGAGTTTCCTGGCTATAACTTCGAAACCGTTCAATTCAACTTCACAAAACTTTCTATATGTATTAAGTCATTGCCATAGTTGTGCCTTTTTCTATTGTCGACATTTCACTTTTTATATTTTTTTTCTGTTACCATGGAAACATAATAAGAAAACACCAAAAGAGGGCTTTTCCGGGCTATAACTTCCAAACTGTTCCACTCAACTTCACAAAACTTTCTGCACATATTAAGTGGGTGCCCTGTTTGTTTGATTGGCACGATGTGTCTAACAAATTAATGTCGATATACTGCAATTGAATTATCTCCCCATCTGCCATATGCTGTTTATAACATCATGCTGTGGTAGCCAAGGCATTGTAATAATTGAATCGCCTGGAGATAGCTGTTATGCCTGAAAACGTTACTGAAAAAAAATTGTTGATTCTATATTTTCAACTATATCTCTATATATATAATGTTGAAGTTGAGGAGATGTGAGTTTGTTTTCTACTAGTGGTTTCACTAATAGACCTTCACGTGCAAAGTACTGATACATAAGTGTGTGAAGTCTCAAATTATTACAGTGCTATATATAGCATATTTGGGTTCCATACCCACACCTGTGCGCGTCGGATAATGCCACGCTTTGCGGCATCTTGGTTTTTTTTTTTTTAGAATTTAATTTTATAATTATCCATATACGAATGTATAATCACAGTCCCTCTTGTAAACAGTCCCTGATTATTTGAACACTTTTTCAACCATTTCAAATAAGTCAAATTGGTTTCCTCACACTCTCTTTTTCTGCAAACACCTTTCCAATAAAGTACCAAGCACTGTCAATTTGTGAGTTTTCCTTCAGTGAATTAATCAGTAGAACATTGTCCTTGGTAATGTCGTCCACCACTATTGACCTAGGTTTTTTTTGAGTCTCTTCCAGGAATTCTGTAAATTGCAGACAGATCCCAAGGACTGATATTTTCTCCTGACACTGTGCGGTTAATGGCTTCACAAAAATCCTTAGCTAGGTCTCTCCGGTTTTCGTTCTCTCTTGTGTCAAATTCTTTCATGTTCATAACTGTCATGTTTTGATAACATTTTTTGATAACCCACGCTTCGTTGATCTCGTTTCTTCTCGCTGTAGTCTTGCGCCCCGCGATATCTATATATATATATATATATACGTCCCTGCTTTCAATAATAGTGTTATGTAATGTTTGTATCGTAGTGGGGGGTTTGTGTTAGAGGTTTAGTATGGGGTTAAGTGCACTTAACTTGTCTGTTCGTGGCTGACGGCTGCTGTGGGTATATCCCGGAATGAGAATTAGCACTAAAGAGTTCTATCTACAGGATATACACCGTGGATTCCTAATACAGCACGGTATGTATATACTACTAAGGCACTTGCTGTATGCGAATTCTATCTCTAACACTAACTGAATATCCTGCGAATTCGGGCACTATTGGTATTTCTTAGGTGATCTGGGTTTGATCTGGATACTGGGTAGTGGGCGAGCGGGTTGGATTCACAGCGTGTTGCTTGTTTCGTAGTCGAGTTGAGAGTGCGGGCAGAGTTGTTTTTTATATGACTCCCTGATCTAAAAAGTTCATGGGGCCTGTGTCATTCGTTCAAGTGTCTTGGTCCAAGGAGTGGAGGCCTGGGTTCAGCTGTTGTTCACACCAGTTTGCAGTTCAGATACCAATTCCAAAACGGCCCCTTTTTTTTTTTAAATATAACTTTTGATGTCCTTGTCTAATGGTTTCTTGAATAATTGTCAATATATATATGCCGAAATAGAGGAAGGGGGGCTCCTGGGCGGCGTAAGGTGCCTGCTCTTGTTATCGAAAACCACAGGAGGATCTTTTATGTGCGAGCTTAGACAGGTCTCACACAGGCTACCGTTTTAAGTCCGTCCGCCGGACTGTAGTGTTAGTTTTTAGTAAGGTGCTGGTGCTCGCTATGAGTCCTTGCTGTTACTCTTATCTTTCCTTTCTCCGTTTGACTGTGCTGCTTTTCGTAATGTCTATTGCTTTCTATGCCTTTCGTTTCCTTTCTCGATGGTCGGTGGCGGTCCTTCACGACTCATGTCTATTGTGCCTATTGTGCTGGTGTTATTTTGGGTTGGTGTGTTGGGGTCAGAGGAGAGGTGTATGGAAAGAGTGAGCAAATTTTTTTTTCTCTCTCTCTGCGCATTTTTTTCAAGGCTTCTAGAGACACCTTTCTTGGCAATTGGCAATTAAAAGGGCCGTGTATGTCCACAATCCAACAGCACCCCTCAGCACCGATAACGTGACACCAACCGTACCATCTGCCAGAAGTATTTTCGCATCCCCTTTTCATTCAAATGTACCTGGTCAGCGGCATAGTCAGTAGGATACACAAACTTCCTCAATTCAAAATAGTGATGAGACAGCTCCCTCTTCAACCAACTATTAATCTTCGTACGGCTTCTTCGGTACTGGACTAGAGTCAGGCCCTCCACTTTTGAAACATATTCCCTCTCCAACAAACATAAAACATGCACATGGGCCACTTTCGCTCTAAAGTCTTCCACCAGCTTCACCAACTCCTTATAAAAATCTCTCGTGGATGCCGGCCAGGGGCGATGTCATTGGCTCCCATGTGAATTACGACCACATCAGCCGGAACAGAGAGGAGATCCCTTCGTATTGATGATATGGTGGGGTTCTCAAGTGCCTTTTTGGCGAGGGAATCAGCCATATCATTTCCAGGTATTCCTACGTGTGCTGGTATGTATTCTGTTGTTGTTGGTATTTGTTGTTTGTGTAAAGATTGTATTGTTTGTAATCGAGTGTATTTCTGTTAGTCTAGTGCTGTGTCCTGTCTCAATGGATTGGATTGATGATAAGCTGTCTGTTAGTATGACTGCTCCGCCCGGAGGTTTAGTTTCATCTATTATTCTAAGTGCTAGACCTACCGCTGTCAGTTCGCTAGTGTATACTGAGCACTTGTCCGTTACTCTGATGGATAATTCTATTCCTAGTTCAGGTGCGTATATTCCTAATCCTACTCTATCTGTCGTTGGTTAGTTGTTAGTATTGTGTTGGTGCTCGCTATGAGTTCTTCCTGGTCTTCCTTCCGTGTCTTTCCTTGGAATCTTGTCTGCAACTCTGAATGTCTATTCTTTCTTTAACACTTTCTATGGCTTTCTCTGCTCACTTTATATGTGTTCCTTTTCTACTCGTATCTATGGTGCATAGTGTGCTGATAGGTTGATTGGTTAATTGAGGATATTAGTGAGTTCTATAAAAAAAAAAAAAAACTCCCCTCATTGGTGGGAGTCATATTTAGTCTCTGGATCTTATTGTTTTTTTTTATGACTCCCTGATCTAAAAAGTTCATGGGGCCTGTGTTATTCGTTCAAGTGTCTTGGTCCAAGGAGTGGAGGCCTGGGTTCAGCTGTTGTTCACACCATTTTGCAGTTCAGATACCAATTCCAAAACGGCCCTTTTTTTTAAATATATAAAAAATTTTGATGTCCTTGTCTAATGGTTTCTTGAATAATTGTCAATTTATAAAAAAATATATATATGCCGAAATAGAGGAAGGGGGGCTCCTGGGCGGCGTAAGGTGCCTGCTCTTGTTATCGAAAACCACAGGAGGATCTTTTATGTGCGAGCTTAGACAGGTCTCACACAGGCTACCGTTTTAAGTCCGTCCGCCGGACTGTAGTGTTAGTTTTTAGTAAGGTGCTGGTGCTCGCTATGAGTCCTTGCTGTTACTCTTATCTTTCCTTTCTCCGTTTAACTGTGCTGCTTTTCGTAATGTCTATTTCTTTCTGTTCCTATCGTTTCCTTTCTCTATGGTCGGTGGCGGTCCTTCACGACTCATGTGCCTATTGTGCTGATGTTAGTTAGGGTTGGGGTGTTGGGGTCAGAGGAGAGGTGTATGGAAAGAGTGAGCAAATTTTTTTTTCTCTCTCTCTGCGCATTTTTTTCAAGGCTTCTAGAGACACCTTTCTTGGCAATTGGCAATTAAAAGGGCCGTGTATGTCCACAATCCAACAGCACCCCTCAGCACCGATAACGTGACACCAACCGTACCATCTGCCAGAAGTATTTTCGCATCCCCTTTTCATTCAAATGTACCTGGTCAGCGGCATAGTCAGTAGGATACACAAACTTCCTCAATTCAAAATAGTGATGAGACAGCTCCCTCTTCAACCAACTATTAATCTTCGTACGGCTTCTTCGGTGCTGGACTAGAGTCAGGCCCTCCACTTTTGAAATATATTCCTTCTCCAACAAAGATAAAACATGCACATGGGCCACTTTCGCTCTAAAGTCTTCCACCAGCTTCACCAACTCCTCTCTCGTGGATGCCGGCCAGGGGCGATGTCATTGGCTCCCATGTGAATTACGACCACATCAGCCGGAACAGAGAGGAGATCCCTTCGCATTGATGAAGTCAAGCGACGGAAAGTCAAACCTCCATAACCCCGATAAATATTTTTCCAATCCGGGGAAAAAACCCATTCCGCTGTGCATAAAACCCAGATCTCTTCACATACGAACTCCCAACAAACATGACGGTCTTCATTTTGAATTCTATCGCAATAGGCATATACACACATTTATACCCAAAATCCATAAACAATTCCAACCCATATCTAACAACTAAAACAACATAACACAAACAACAAGACAACCAAATAAACAACAAACACCCTAACAAAGTAAAGAAACAACGCAACAACCACATAAGAAAACACCCTACATACCAAACAAGAAATCAAACAGGTACACCAACAGTTAACACACAAACACATAAACTGTAAAAACAACACACAAAAGTTACCGGTCAATTAAAAGGCACCGCGAACAACACATAACAACATAGCCTACAAGAACACACAAACACACACAAACACAATAATGTAATAGGGTTAAGTTTTAGGTAATTTTGGCCGCCGTTGTCTAGCGTCGCGCCGTTTGGATTTCCGCGTCGTCTGTGATCGTTATAAATGTATGTATATATGTTGCGTCTATATGTTTAGTTTGCCCGTGTGACGTAGTGTGTCTACGTATGTCCAGTTATTGTCTCGTTTTCGTTCTTTGGTCTTTGTCTGTATTTGGCGGGTTTTCAGTGGACAAAGGGGACATTGACCATTACGGACGATTGAAACCTCCGTCCAGATTATGAACACCTTTGTCCCGTAAATTGGTCTTTAGGGTTTAACTTAATAAACATCTGGAACCGGACCTGGTGTTCGCCCTCATTATTTTTTTATAAAACAACCAAATTTACATTGGCGCCCATGTAGATGTACTCGACAGTAAGATGAAGGGATGAGACAGCCTACCGTGATGCAGAATTTCTGATCCGGACAGTTCCATTCTTTTACTTCTGATTGTACTACGCACCCTAAGTGTTCCGGTTTACCCTACTTCCGGTTTCCAACACGTGAGTGACAAAGTGACAACGTTGGTATTTCGGTGAAGTAAAGACAGTAATGTTTTACAGTATTAATACCCAGTGGTTGTGTCGTCTGTTCAGGTAACTGTTTCTCTGCTTCGCTGTCATTATTATGCCTTGATTGAACTTTACCTGTGTTTGATACGGTCCGGTACACCCGATAACGATAGACTGACAGATTTCACCTGTTCACTATCATTACAGTGATCAGATTTGTCTTCGCATATGGACTTCTGTGTTCCTTATGTATTCCTGATTCCAGAAGCTGATACATGTTGTGACATTATTTCTACCTGCTTTTGAGGATTTCACTCAACATGCTGAACTGTTTAATTTATTTACTTGGAATGCTCCTGTTGTGAAGGAAACCATAGGCATTATTTTCTTCAGATAGACTGAACTTAAACTTTGCTGATTTTTATTATTTTGCTACTTCCGGTTTTGGATTCTATCTTCCGGAACCTTGTTGACATTGGTTACCAGACTGTATTGAGTAAGATTATTGTATCTTCTTGTATTTAATAATCTGATATTGAAATTTCGTTGAAATTGTAGGATTTATTTATTCATTGTATTGCATTGTATGATTTAATGTGAATGTGTGTATTTTGCTGAATTTATTGTTTTGGTACTTATTTATTTATTTCATTGCTGTAATTTATTTATTTATTTATTTGCTTAGATATTTATTTTCCACCCTGGTTTTGGTATTTATTTATTTTGACATGGAGGTTTTTGACATGGTTTTTGACATTTATTGACTGATGAGTGTTTATTTACCTTGTGCTCCAAGTATTTTTCATGTTTTGGTGTCCTTATTTGTTTTGTCATTCCGCCGTATACTTTATAGCCTTGCCGTGTCATTTCGTGTTGTTGCGTTTAAACTTCGCTGGTTTTCATGCGTAGTTTCATTTGAACCTGCTGTACCGTATTGCATTCCATTGAGACTCTTGTTTTATGTTCAATTCTTTTCAATTTTGTACTGTTTTGTATACACATGTATTTTCATTCCAGATTTGGACTGTTTCACCATTAATTTGCACGGGTTTGGACTTTACATTTATAATTCAGGTGTTGATCTATAGATATTTGAACTGTATCTTGTACTTTACTTGTTTGTTTTCAGGAACTCTGGTCTTCTTTTGTACTTCTTTGGACTATTTCTTTATTTTGTGCCAAAGTATTCTTTATACATGTACTTCTGTTACTTTGGACTTTTGGCTTTGTGCTTGACACCATTTATAACCATGGATAGTGAACACTTAGAAAAGATGAAAGATGTGTTTGCACAGATGCGAGTTACCCCGAATTGTGATTCTGCTGAAAAGTTCAAGAACTGGATGTTAGACTACATGTCATCAACTGGAGCCATCTCAAAGTTAGGAAAGGATGTTAAACCAAAGGAACCTACTGCCGGAGGACCATCCAAACAGCATGTGTTTACTCAGCCTCCACGCTTACCATTCTTTAGTGGTGATCCTACATCTAAGGGAGAAGTTCCTTATGAGCTCTGGAAATATGATGCTGATTGTCTACTGCGAGATGAGACAATCCCCAAGGAAACAGCTTTACGTGTCATCAGAAGTTCTTTGAGGGGAAATGCAGGGATGATTGCTACGAGACTTGGCCCCAAAGCATCAGTTGGTGATTTACTTGCCCATCTGGAAACCAACTACGGTGTTGTTGATGATCACGAGGCTCTTCTTGGGAAATTTTTCAGCGCACACCAACAGGAAGGAGAGGATGTTGCCTCCTGGGGTTGCAGACTGGAAGATCTTTTGATGAAGGTGTCAAGATGCGAGATGTCTCAATCAAAGAGGAATGATATGCTTCATAGTCGCATATGGAAAGGACTCTTACCCAAGTTGAAGGAAAGATCAGCAACAAAGTATGAGCTTACTAAAGACTACAACGAGCTGAAAGTGGAACTTAGGAAATTGGAATCTGAAATGAAGATGGAAGGTACAAGGGCCAGTGCCAAGTCAGCCACTACAAAGATGATAGATGCCAGTGTTACAGAAGATAGTCGACTGGATAAGTTAGAGGGAAAGATTAAGCAGCTTTCTGCGGATGTCAAGTCATGGAAATCGAGTGCACATCAACAGAAGAAGCCTCATAAGTCACAGGAATATCAACAGCCTACTAAGAAGAGAGAATACAAGGAGCGTGGTGATACCTTGAACAGGAGTGATACTGATGATTCCTCCAATGAACCTCAGTGCTGGCGTTGTGGACAGTATGGACACATACAGCTAGGATGCAAGGTCAGACTTGATCATCAGCGTAGAGGTCAGTTCAACAACCGAGGTCGTCATTTAAACGGAAAAGGACCTGTGGGAAGGGGACGGCCATAGGTTTCATATTACAGTCTCCTACAGATACAGAAGATCAAGTTCAACTTGTTGGTTCTTCAAACGAAGTGGACAATCTTATAGCCGGACATAAGGTCACTTCATTACTGGACACTGGTTCTACTGTATCAACAGTTGGAGAATCATTTTATAATACGCATTTGTCACACTTGCCTATACAACCATTGGACTGTATTTTAAATGTTGAATGTGCAGATGGTAATCCACTACCCTATCATGGATTTATTGAAGTTAGTGTTGAGTTGCCAGGACTATCAGGTACTAATGTGCAGGACTGTATTCTTTTAGTTGTTCCTGACAGTGATTACAACAGCAAAGTACCAGTTTTGCTAGGCACAAATGTTTTGACTGTGCTTATGGACAAGTGTCGTGAACATAACGGAGCAAGATTTCTACAGAGTGCAGATTTGTTTACGCCTTGGTTTTTGGCTTTTAGATGTCTTTCCCTAAGGGAAAAGGAACTTAATCGGAGGAATTTTCGACTTGGTGTCCTGAGATGTGCCGAGGATAAGGTCATCAATATTAAGCCTAATACACAGGTGAAGGTGAAGACTTACTCCGATAGAGAATTATCTTACCATCCCACTTGTGCAATAATCCAGCCAGCCACAGACTGTGTTACCTCAGAAGGTTTGGATATTACTCCTGGATTGATCTCCTACCATTACCAAGGAAATAGGAATGTGGAGGTGGAGCTTGCCAATACCACCAGTAGGTGTTTATCTGTGTCGCCCAGGGCTTTACTGTGTGAGATTACACCAGTTACCATTCTGGATAAGGATGACCAGACAGATGAAGTAGAGGAGATAGAAAAGTTGATGGAGAAGATTGAGATTGATAAAGATTTTCTCTCAGCTACAGAAATTGAGAAGGGGAGACAACTCATCATGTCCTTTAAGGATATCTTCTCCAAGAATGATAAGGATATTGGATTTTCCAATGCAGTTAGACACAGGATAGACATGCATGATTCAACGCCTATCAAGCAGCGACACAGAAGGATACCCCCATCAATGTACGAGGAAGTAAAGAACCATCTCCATACTCTTCTGGACATAGGGATCATCCGTCCGTCACATAGCCCGTGGTCTTCCCCAGTTGTTCTGGCCAGGAAAAAGAACGGAGAACTACGTATGTGTGTTGACTTCAGAAATCAACAAGAGGACGATACGTGATTCTTATGCTTTGCCCAGAATTGAGGACATCCTTGGGTGTTTGTCTGGAGCGAGATACTTCTCAGTCCTGGATATGAAGTCAGGCTACCACCAGGTTGAGGTTGATGACTGTCATAAGGAGCGTACAGCTTTTACAGTTGGGCCCCTTGGTTTTTATGAGTATACCAGGATGCTATTTGGCTTGTCGAACGCTCCCGCAACATACTAGTGGTTAATGGAGGAATGCCTAGGGATCTTCATCTCAACATCTACCTGATTTACTTGGACGATCTGATTATCTTTTCAAACACTTTTGAGGAACATCTTCGCCGATTGGAAAAGGTACTTCAGAGAATAAGAGAGTGCGGTTTGAAGTTGTCTCCGAAGAAATGTAAGTTTTTCCAAAGGAGAGCAGTGTACCTTGGACATATGATTTCTGAGGAGGGAATTTCACCGGATCTGAGTAAGATTGAGAAGGTACTGAACTGGCCAGAGCCCACTACTCCAGAGGAAGTCCGTGCCTTTTTGGGCTTTGCAGGGTATTATCGAAGTTCATCAAGGACTTAGCAAAGATTGCTAAGCCCTTGAACGAGCTGTTACCTGCATGTACCAAGATTGGAGGAAAGAAGAACAAGGCAAAGAAGAAATCGGATTCCGACTGGAAATGGGGTCAAGCTGAGAAGCAAGCCTTTCAGAAGCTTAAGGACTGTTTGTCAACACCACCAGTACTTGGATATGCTCAGCCAAACCAGCCATTTGAACTACATACTGATGCTTGTGGACAGGGATTAGGAGCCGTCTTATATCAGCATCAGGGTGACAGTCTCCGCGTAATCAGCTTCGCAAGTAGAGAACTCTCCAAATCGGAACGTAACTACCCCGCCCACAAATTAGAGTTCCTTGCGCTTAAATGGGCTGTTACCGAGAAGTTTAACGACTATCTCTATGGACAACGATTCACGGTTTTCACAGACAACAACCCTTTAACATATGTCTTGACATCAGCGAAATTGGATGCAACTGGACACAGATGGGTTTCTGCGTTAGCTGCTTTTGATTTTGACATTCGTTATCGACCAGGCAAAAGAAATGCTGATACAGATGCACTTTCCAGGCTTCCGATGACCATGGATTCTGTCCGCGCAGTTAGTCAGTCCATCACTTCCTCGCTGTCCTTTGTGGAAAGTCTTTGTTCACCCGTGCAAGTTGCTGATGCCCTTGAGGATCCTTGCGTTGGTGATTTAGAGAAGATGACATCAAAGGATTGGAGAAGAGCCCAACGACAAGATGTGTTGTTGCGTCCATGGATGCAGTTAGTATCCAAGTATAGGAAACCGAATCGTCGAGATTTTCCTGCGACTAAAGAGAATTCCCAGATGTTCAAGATTGCTGACAGCTTGACGATGCGTCGTGGTGTTATATTCAAGGAGGTTAATAGAGATGGCGTATACCACTACCAGCTAGTTTTACCCTCGGCCTACATCAAGAAAGCCTTGAAAGGACTCCATGATGACATAGGACATCCTGGGAGGGACAGGGTATTATCTCTACTACGTGACAGATTCTACTGGCCCAACATGACGAAGGATGTAGAGGAGTGGGTCAACGAGTGTCCACGCTGTATCCGAGCTAAGACTTCGAGGAATGAGCGAGCACCCTTGGTTGGGATACACACTTCTCATCCGCTTGAGTTAGTGTGCATGGATTTTCTGTCTCTGGAACCATGTAAAGGAGGGTTTGCCAACGTCCTTGTTGTCACAGACCATTTTACAACATACGCGCAGGCATTTCCAACTCGAGACCAAACTGCGAAGACAACAGCTGCTACCTTTTACAACAATTTCATCATTCACTATGGTATTCCAAGACGCCTACATTCAGATCAAGGCCCAAACTTTGAAAGTGAAGTTATATCGGAACTTTGTGATCTTCTCGGGATGGAGAAATCACACACTACTCCCTACCATCCCATGGGAAATGGAATTACTGAGCAGTTTAATCGTACCCTCATCTCTATGCTTCGCACTCTGAAACCAGAAGAAAAGAAGGATTGGAAGGCATATATCCCATCTTAGTCCACGCCTACAATTGCACCCGTCATGAGTCTACTAAAGTGTCACCTTTTTATCTCATGTTTGGAAGAGAGCCTCGTCTACCATTGGACATTGTGTTTGGTTTAGGTGGACTTGTTAAAGAAGAACAGACTCTCTCCGACTACACGAAGGACCTTAAGGATCGATTAACCTTCAGTTACGACTTAGCTTCAGAGATGCTATCGAAAGCGAAGAGGCGACAGAAGGCCCATTACGACCTCAAGGTCAGAGGATTGCCTGTTAAGGTTGGAGATCGTGTATTGGTGAAGAAGCTAGCTTTTGATGGGAAGCACAAGCTGGAAGACCTTTGGGAGGAAGATGCCTGTACAGTGATTAACCAACCTAACCCGAATATTCCTGTGTTCGTAGTGGAACCAGATTCAGCAGAGGGAAGGACAAGAACCTTACACAGAAACAACCTGTTGCCTATAGGATACATTCCACACGAAGAAATGTCCTTGGATAATCTGGATAGCAAGGTTGAGCCTTCCAGGGAAAACACAAACTTAGCGCTCGCAGATATAGAAGACTCTGACAACGAGGATACAAATGTTTTATTGGCACCTTGTACAGCTGGCAGTTCGGCGTCAGATGATGAAGAAGGCGATACGGCAGTACGGGATCCGGATGACGATCCAGGCTCTCCTGTGTCTGCCACTGGTCCGCCTGGTGACGACCAGTTCTCTACTGAGGAGGGAGGACCAGCAGGTGATGCCAATAAAGACGTAAAACAAGATGATGTTCCGAAGTCAGTTGTGTCATCTACTGGTGAACTTGGGCAGGATACAGTTGTCATCCCAACTGATGATGTCTTGGACCAAGATGAATCCCTTACAGACGAGGAACATGTGTCAGAGCGTCCGGTGCCTCTTCCCCGAAGATCTACAAGATTTTCCAGACCGCCACAATGGCAAACTTCAGGTGAATTTGTAATGGGAGGAGCAAAGCCTTCGCAAGTAAATGTTGCTTCGTGGAACCTTAAGGCAAAGCTTTTGGAAAACTTGGCAAAGCAAGGTGTGTTTTCCAGAATTAATCCAGATGCTACCACTGCTTTAATCAGAATCATTTGTGATATATAAGCCTTAAACGTCTTTTCTTATTTTGATATTTATGTTTACCTTTGACAGTTTGTAATTCATTTTATCAGTGATTGCGACATTTTCACTTTATGTTTGTCGTGAATGATATTTGCTTTTAGTCTATTTCAGAATTGAATATTTAGTGATGTTAATATGTAGTATGTAAGCTATTCTCTTTGATAAGTATATCAACAAATGTTGACATGGTGTGAATTATCCTTGTATAATTTAGGTG
>NW_026783066.1:0-21150 GCF_031769215.1 Ylistrum balloti
AAGAAAAAAAGTCTGATTAGAAGAAAGTACTTCATCCCCAGAATTAAAAACTGCTTTTGAAGAAATTTGATATTCACCACTACTAAGACTATTTATAGGTATTTGATCATTAAATTCTGTACCAGGTAATAACCAAACAAATGGCATGTTATCTTTTTTTTCTTCAAAGATAAGTGGGGCCTCGTCTTTTTTTAAAATAGAATAATCAATTTTTTTCAAACCCTTGCTAAAAGATAAAATAGGTTCTATTCCCATCTCATGACTTTGAACTTGCTTTGAAGAGGAGACTAGACGATTACTCAAACTAAGACGAAGGGTTGGTTTTTTTCTTGTCAATTCGATAGATTCTAAAAAATAAGTTTTAGCATTTTGAACATGATCGGTTGTGACGATTCTATATTGATAAATTCCTTCTGGACTATCTTGACCAATCTGATCTTTCCCATCCCAATTAATTTGATTAGGAATTTTTCCTTTCCAAATTTTCTGAGATAGATCACCCCTTTCTCATTGCCATCTTGTTTAATAATGGATACATTGAACTCGTCCTCTTCTGGTTTAATCTCACTGACTTGATAACTATTAGTGAAACTAACCTGATCAAGGTTTCCATCATCATTGGGAGAGAAAACGGGAGTTGAAGAGGAAAGAGCAATTTCAATCGGAGTTGTATCTAAATAAATCTTGCCTTCTGGCGTATTAATCAACTCCTTTGTTTTAAATAGTGCCTTAAGACTGTAATAGTAAATTCCATCAGGATGATTTATATCTCCTTCTTTTTTTCCATCCCAAAAAAGCTTTCTAGGGAAATCAGTAAAATCATATCTTCTAATTTCATTTTCATTACTGTCGAAGATTGACAAACGCGCACGAGTTAAAATCTTTTCATATTTTTGATTAACATCAAAAGTAAATTCTATTTCATCAAGCTTCCCATCATCATTGGGAGAAAAAGAAGATTGAGTCGTGTTTACGGCAACATTTAAAACCTCGTTAATTACTTCAAAAGGCTTACTGGTAATTGAACTGATGTTTCCAACATCATCTCGTGCCTTAAATACATAAAGATATTTTCCAGCAACAACTTCCTTTTTATGGTTTTTACCATCCCACACAAATTCATTCGGCGGAGAATTTCCAAAAGACTTTTTGAGTAGGGTTTCACCATTTTCTTTAATAATTTCACCTAAATACTCATTGGTTTCATTCGAAGGAAATCTTTGATAAACAACCAAGTCCTTGAATCCTCCTTTTAAAGCATCAGGATTTAGAATTTGATTTCTTAACTTGATAGCAATTTCTGGACTTTGATTATCAATGATAAACTGAACCTTCTGAGAATTCGGTTGATTGCCCGAACGATAAAGAGCTCGCAACTGAGCTAAATACTTGCCATCTGGAAGCACTTCATTTTGATCAGAAGTACCATCATAAAAAATAGTTTTTTTAAATGGACCTCCTTTGAAGAGTTTTACAATTTCACTTTCTGTATTTTTAACTTCCAATTTCCAGGCCTCTAATCCATTGAGACTAGACAGATAGTTTTCAAAACTAACATTATCAAAATAACCGTCTCGGTTAGGAGAAAAGGCATCTCTTGAAATTTCTAAATTTATTTTTTCATAATCCTTTACTAGTCGAATAACCTGCGAATCTCCTTGGTAATGATTACCTGCTAAATCCCTACTTTCAATGATGAGAGTATAACTACCTTGCTTTGCTGGCTTAGAATTATTATCAAGTCCATCCCATTCAATCGACACTTGAGAATCCGATGAAGTGAAACTTTTAATTAATTGATCTTTGGTGTCTTTAATGCTCAGCTCCCACTTATCGATTTTTTTAAAATCCTTAGATTCAATATTAATTTTTAATTTTTCTTTTCGACCATCACCATTAGGAGAGTAAATATTTTCAACCAAACTGAAATCAGACTTTGGAGTAACAATATCGACCACTAATGGGAAAAAGGGACTTTTTGTTTGATTCCCCCATTTGTCCGTTGCATGAATAGTAAAGAAATAAACCCCGTCATCTACTTGTTCCCCTGCCTCATTTCTACCATCCCAATCAATCGAATCGGGAAATTCAATCGATCCATCTTTTTCAATGATTCTTGTAAAAAATCTCTTGAAATCTAATTTTTTTTCTTTAAGGTTAACAGATGAAAAGGTTTTAATCCTTTTAAATTTTTTTCCTTGCTTCTTAGTAATAATTAACGACCACCCAGACAAATTTTTATCTCGAACATCAACAGGAATTTGAATGATATCTTTCTCGCCGTCTAAGTTGGGAGAAAAATACCTGCTTTCATTCGTAAAGTCTTGGCTTAATAAAAAAGAAAATAAAATAAAAAGAGAGAAAATAGTTCTCATTCAATGATTCCGCTTTCAATCACCCCCTCATCACCCAATGATGTTTCCACCTCAGGTTTTTGATCATCGTATTCTCCAAAATAAATAGTGAATCCTAACGAATGGAAAGTTTCGACTTGACTTTTATCTTTAATTCCAAAAGCATAGTTAATTTCTACCTTAATTTCATTATCAACGAGAAAACCTACTCCCAAACCTCCTGTCAAAGGGAATACATCTTTAGCTCCAGCATCACCAAGAATACCTAGTAGTAAGGATAGTTCTTTAAATTGTCGATTAAACAAAAAATCATTTTTCAAACCTATGTGATAAGAAAAATCAATAGGAAAATTAAGAGATGCATCACTTAAGATTCTTCCTCTCCACCTTCCAAGATCGCTTTTAAAGAATGCCTCCATAAAAGTGAATCCAGCTCCGAATTTAATCAAATCACTATTCTTTAAATAGTACTTATTTCCTAAAGAATCTTGCTTCCAAGGCAATAGACCGACTTGATCCAGCTGAATGGATGCAATAATTTCCTTAAAAGTAAAAATAGATTTTTTAATATTCCAAGAAGGTTTTAAAGTAAAAGATAGATTAAGATTGATCCCAAAGGGCATGGTGTCATCTTTATTAATATCACTATCTTTAATATTATAATAGTCTAAATTTAAGGCGAGACCCATTAATATCAAATTATTGATTGCCTTAGAAAAACTTGGGGCTACAGAAAAGAAATAGTCCTGAGTTTCAAAATCAATAAAATGACTGTAATTCCCACCCAGAACACCATAATCTGTAGGATGATAATAGGCAGCAGAGAAAAAGTGAATGTCCTGTGAACTCATACCAGGATTGATAACTATCGATTGCTGCAACAAGGTAGAGGCCAAAGACGGGTTGAGTATGAAGTTGCCAGCTTTTTCATCCAAAGCACCTGTAACACCACCTAAAGCAAAAGACTCAACCCCACGGTTGAGATGAATCATTTCTGATCCTAAGACATTAGCCGAACAACATTCTCTACCTTGCGCATGGAAAAAGAATGTAGTTGAAAAAACTAAAATTAGTTGATAAAATTTGAGTCGCTTGAACATAATAAGTTAATCATTAATTAGATTTTATCATTAAAAAAGTTAGAAATATTTTTAATTTTTATATTAGTTAAAAGATGATTATTAAGGATTATTTTTTCTAAAAACGACTTCTACCCTTCTATTTTTTCTTCTATCCTCCTCAGATGTTCCAGTAGCTAGGGGTTCATTCTCACCTCTGTAATACTCGATAAATCTATTTTGATCAATACCCATTTTAGAAAAAAAATCCACCAAAACCTTGACCCTTTTTTGAGAAAGCAGGTAGTTATAATTTCCATCTCCACGATCATCAGTATGACCAAAAATATCCACTCGAATATTGGGATTGAGTAAGAGAAACTGCGCTGTTTTCTCTAAAAAAGGCATCATGGATGGCAATATCTGATCACTATCATATTCAAAGTTGATGATTTGAGAAAAGCTATTATCTGGTTCAGGAGAGAATTCTGGAGCATCTACCAGATGGGGATTTTTATATTTCAAATAGTCATCCCTATCTAAGATTCTCGCATCGTATCCGACAATTTTCCATGGTTTATCCTGTTCTTGGTAGAAAGGTTTTAAACTAAAAGTGATGTAAAAATAGCGATTCA
Source organism: Ylistrum balloti (assembly GCF_031769215.1). Lineage (NCBI taxonomy): Eukaryota > Metazoa > Mollusca > Bivalvia > Pectinida > Pectinidae > Ylistrum > Ylistrum balloti. The sequence continues at coordinate 4,048 of NW_026783066.1, forward strand.
GAAGTTTTTTCGGTTCTTGAAACCATGCTTGTTCTAACTGACCAGTTTGAGGATTAATGACGTTTTGCAAATCTTCAAAAGCATCTCGTCTTGATATTACTGCTTCTACAGTAGCATCACTTTCTAAAACAGTTGCTTTAATGACTTTATAATCAACAATATCGTAGTTTAAATTTTTAATTAAAAAATTCTTAAAATCTATAAGCACAACATTTTTTTCTTGAAGTTTTGCACTTGTGAATCTTTGATAAATTTCAGTAGAGGCATAAGAATTCTTCAACAATTGCTCTGGCCACAGATGATTCAAGTAACCATCAAAATCATTGAATTTGATTTTTTCAAAATAATCATTGATCAAGTCGTTAGGAAACATTCTTGTTGATTGCTCTTGCTTGCTGTCAAATATTCCAACGGTATTCCCTGGGTTGAACTGATCAACAGGCAAGTTTCTTGAAGACAGATTCTGCGAAAAAGCTGGAGAGGGATGAATTCGAACCACAAAGGGCTCTACAGGAATAGAATAGTTTGAATGATTAATGCCCAATGGGAAAAAATCACCACTGATTTCATAGAGACCATCATAATTGAATTCAACAAATTCATTGATAGATACCGTTTTAGAAAAGTTTTCCAAATAATCTAACTGAATTAGCCTTTTATCATTCTCACTATTGGATGGATCAGCCAAGAAAAGGTAATAATCTAAATTTCTATATGAATAATCTTGATGATCTTTTTCGATGGTCAATCTAAATTGCATGAATGGATTGTTAAACAATTGAAATCTAAAAGATTTATTAATGGATGTGTTTTCGACATTGACTTGAAATAGGATGTCTTCTCCCAAGCGGAATTTAGATTTGACTGGGAAAAAAGAAATTTTCAAGTTCTTTTGGACTTCTTTTAGGTAAGAAGAATCTATACTGAGACTTGCAAAAACTTTTAAAAAAAGTAGTGCAAAAACAATTGGAACAACTCGAAAAAAAATCGACTTCATGGATTAATCTTGCTTTAATTTACGGTAAAAATTTAAAATAATCAATAGAAAATCAATTGATTATTTTAATCAATTACTGGTCCTCATTAAAAAAATTCGCTTTAAAAAATTATGATTTATAAGCTACTTCTATTTTTTTGAGTTCTTCAATAATTTTTTTATTATCTTTAATTTCAAACATTTCAAAAAATGAAATAATTTTTTGAAGATGTTGTATTTTAAATTCCATCCCTTTTTTAAAATTGTGGATTCTTCCTACAACATATTTTTCTGGGGTGAGAATGGTTAAGAATTTAACGGGATTGACCCTATCTTTTTTATCAGAGTATTTTTCAATATCTGTGTCGGTGTGATAGGGAGTGTATGTTACCTGATAATTATATTTATTAAGTATTTTAACAGTTTTTTCAAACATAAAAATATTTAAGGAACAATAAAATTATTGTTCCTTAAATTTCCCATTTCATTCTTATTTTTATTAAAGAACTACTGTAATAATCGAAGAACTGATTGAGATCTTTGATTAGATTGAGCCAAGACTGCCATTTGAGATTCGGTTAAGATTTGACTGGTCACTAATTTTGATATTTCTTCAGCCATGTTAGCATCTCTAATTCTACTTCTTGCAGCTTGAGTGTTTTCGTTGCCAATAGCAAGGCTTCGAGTAACATAATCCAGACGGTTATGATAAGCACCCAAGTCAGCTAATTGCTTATGGATTTTCTGTAGGTTATCATCAATCACCTGTAAAGTATTATTAGCAATGGACGGAGCACTAACAGAAATAGCAAGATTGCCTTGCGGATCTGTTAAGCTAAGCCCAAGAGAAGTCAAGGTGCCGATATAGGCTTGTATTCGTTGATCTGCATTTGCACCGACATGAAACCACATACTAGCAGCTGGAACACCGCCCACTTCAGGATTTGCGAACCTTCCCGTAAGTAGGTTTAATCCATTAAATTGAGCGTAGTTAGAAATCCTATCAATTTCACTCACTAGCTGACTAATTTCTACTTGCATATAGAGCCGATCTTGGTCGGTATATACCCCGTTAGCTCCTTGAACAGCGAGTACTCTAATCCGATTGAGGACATCGCCTGTTTGTCTAGCATAACCTTCGGCAGTTTGAATCATTGAGATCCCATCCATGGCATTTTTTTCTGCCCGATCTAACCCCTGAACCTGCCCTGACATTCTTTCGGTAATTGCTAATCCTGAAGCATCATCACCCGCACGATTGATTCTCATCCCTGAAGAGAGATTTCTAAATCGTGTATCGGTTTCCTCTTGCTGGAATTTGGCAACCCTATTAGTGTTTACACTGCTTAGATTTGAATTTATAATCATTTTTCCTCCATGAAAAAGATATTGTGTTCTACATAGTACTTCATATACTATTTAATAACTCATTAGAGTATCGATTACTAAGGTCTTAAAATTTAAGAAAAAACTATAATCTCTTTTAAATTACTTTAAAACACTGAAATTCCTTAAAAATCAACAATTGGAGGTGAAATCAGGAAATTATTAAATAAATTTCAACAGAATTTTTCCGACTGGAGGTCGGTTTGAATAATTTCAGGTGCTTGCCTTGATTTTTAAAAAAATCATATAATTCCTTGCTTTCAGAACCTTGAAAATACTTGACAATAAAAATCCCACTATCTAAAAGGCATTTTTTTGCTAATTCCCATGCAGAAAGTACTAATTCATAGGATAAAAATGCATCACTTTCAACAATTCCAGTAGTTTTAGGAGCTAAATCACTCAAAATTAAAGAAAATTTTTCATTTTTTGTTATTTCAAAAATACTTTCTAAGCTTATTTTCATAAAATCGCCTTGAATGAAGTGAAATTTCCTCTTATAATTGGAAAAAGGTTCTGTTTTTTTTAAATCGATACCTAAAACATTGATCCTTCCTTGAGTTTTTTTCAATGAATACTCGCTCCATGCTCCAGGTGAACAACCTAAATCCATCACCCATTCACCAGACTTTAAATGAGAAAAAAGCCCCACTTTCTCATCCATTTCCTTTAATTTATAATAACTTCTTGCTCGATGACCTTCATTTTTAGCTTTTATAAAAAAAAAATCTTGATTGGAAAATTTTTGCATTTTTTTACTTTTCTTTAACTCAAAATTATCATTTAAGGCTATAAAAAAACCTTAAATGATATAGTTGATAATACTTTATTATCGATGAAATCACCCAATAAGCCCATTAATTTATATGTTATTTCTATGCTATAATAGTTTATCTAATAGTTTATCTAAATGAAAATCAAGCAAATCTTTTATCTTCTTTTTTTAGTTCTTTTCATTATCCAATGTCAATCTAAAATCTATTATATCAGGGATAGCTCCAAGGGATTCACCGATGAAAAAATAGGAGAAGAGCTCTACAAAGTAAGCGTTTTCTCACAGGATGCTAAAAAAGTGGACAGGATGAGAGACATGTTCATGTTGCGCTCTGCAGAAATTGCCAAGGAAAATGGCTATCCCTATTTTTACACGGTGAACAAATTAGACTATTTAAGCGAATACAATAAGAAGGCTAAATCCTTTCAGCTACTCAAATATCATCTTGCCTTTTATGAAAAAATCCAGGTGAGTGGCTTTCTTAAATTGTTGAAAACAGCTAACCAAGATCAAATTCCCTACCGCATCCAATCAGCAGACAAGGTCTACAAAAGAAATTATTACCTGATTCAAGAAAGGGTCCGTGTCTTTGGCTCCCAAGTTGCTATCAATCAAGAGCCAACTATCCATCAAACCAATACCTTCTCCAATCAATGAATTATAAATGAAAACATGAGCAAGCAGCTAAAACCCTATGATGCATCCCAACTCAAGGAATGTATGAGGGGAACGACGCTTAACCTTCGACAAAAAGAACTCACTGAACTTCCAGAGGCTATCCACTCTAAAGAGTTTTTCAAACTTGTACCAAAATTAGAATGGATAGACATTCGCAATAATCAAATAGAAGCTATCCCCCAGTGGGTGGACGAGCTTCCCAATTTAAAAGCCATGCACATAGCCAGCAACCCCATCGAAAGCATTGATAAAATTAAAACTAAAAAAATTGTTCCAGATGCGAAACAATATTGGAAGCTGGGCTTGCAAAAGACGGATTGTTTGGGGATTGATTTAGATTCAAGTGAACCTGAAGAACTAAAACTGCTTGACCAACTGCATCCCGAATGGTTAGTGCTCCGCTGTAAAGGATATTTGATAGGAAGATATGGACTCTTAGAAGAAATGCCCGCTCAACTCATGCAATGCCCTCATTTACATATTTTAGATCTTTCTTACAATCAAATCAGCAAAATAGAAAACTTAGACTCATTAACCAACCTCTCTCAATTAAATCTTTCTATTAATCAAATCAGCAAAATAGAAAACTTAGACTCATTAACCAACCTCTCTCAATTAAATCTTTATACTAATCAAATCAGCAAAATAGAAAACTTAGACTCATTAACCAACCTCTCTCAATTAAATCTTTCTTACAATAAAATCACCAAAATAGAAAATCTAAACTCTTTACATAATCTCTCTGAATTAAATCTTTCTTCCAATCAAATCACCAAAATAGAAAATCTAAACTCTTTACATAATCTCTCTGGCTTATATCTTTCTTTCAATCAAATCACCAAAATAGAAAATCTAAACTCTTTACATAATCTCTCTGACTTATATCTTTCTCGTAATCAAATCAGCAAAATAGAAAATCTAAACTCTTTACCCAACCTCTCTCAATTAAATCTTGATTCCAATCAAATCAGCAAAATAGAAAATCTAAACTCTTTACATAATCTCTCTATCTTAGATCTTGATTCCAATCAAATCAGCAAAATAGATGAAACGAGATTAGATTCTATCGAAAAATTAATGAAGCAACTTAGTAACTTAAATATACACGACAATGGATTTGTTGTTGACGATGATTTAAAATTAGAGTCGCATGAAAACCACCTCCCTGCTATAAAGAATCTTATCTTAAAATTAAAAAGTGATATAGAAATTATCTACCCCAAAAAAATTTTAATGTTAGGCAACCACGCAGCAGGCAAATCTTCCTTGGTGGGGTATTTAAAGAACAATGAACTCATTAACGGCAACTCAAGTACTCATGGCCTGGAAGTAGTCCCCTTTCGTCACGATCATAATAATAGTAATGAAAAGTCTCCCGATGCAATATTTTATGATTTTGGAGGACAAGATTACTATCATGGCCTCCACAGAATGTTCATCAGCCGGGATACATTGTATATGGTTGTGTGGAAGAAAGGCAGTGATGAAAATAAAATTGATTCCGACTCTAATGATTTATCCACCATCCATTTTACATTAAACTATTGGCTATACCAAAAACAGTATTATGAAAAACTCATAGGAGTTAAAAAGGAGAAGCCCAATCCTTACTTTCTTATACAAACCCATGCAGATACAGATACGAAAATCCACAGAGGAGAAGTGATAGAGCGCCTCATCGAGCAATTCTTTATTTGTTTGAGCAAAGAAGCTCAAGAAGGCATGGACAATGGAACAAAAAATATTAATGAAAAACAATTAGAGCTACTAAAAGCATCTTTATCAGGATCTTTGAAATCTAAAAAGAAAAAAATCCTAGACTGGGAGAAAGAATTTTTAGAAAAAATCTATGAAATACAAAATAAAAATCAAGAAGAAGGATATGTCACTTTAGAAAAGTTGAAACAAGACTATGACATACCTAAGGGTTTTAGTTTAGAAGCAGAGCTCTCACGATTACATAGAAATGGATTAATTTTATATTATGGTGATAATGAGAAATTAAACGACAAGGCATGGCTTAATCCTCAAAAATTAGCTCATTCCATCCATACTGAATATCTTTCAAAAGAACTTTTTACTAATAAAGGAAATGCTAAAACTGGAATTTTAACTGAAAAACAAGTTGAGGAAATTAGCCAATCTGATGAAGGAATCTTGCCGTTGCTTCTTGAACAAAAACTAATGTTCCGGGATGGACATAATCAACAATACATAGTCCCTAACTACCTACCTTTATGCAACAATGATCCTTCTTTTAAAATGTTAACCCTATGGCTTGACAACCCAACCATTACCCTAAAATTTAAAAATTTCCTCCCGACCATCATCATTAATGAACTGATTTGTTTTTTTGGCAGCTTACCCGATAAAAAAGAATTTTGGCGAGACACACTGTTGTTCACCTTGAATTTTAAAGGTAGTCGCTCCGATCCTTCAGATGACAATCAATATAAAATATTAATTCAATTAGATTTTGAAGCGCTCACCATCAAATTATTCATAGAAAAGCAGGGGGGTAAAAATATAGAAAACTGCGAACACTATTTATTTTATTGCATAGTGGCATTTTATTGGGGACAAACACCATGCCCGTACCCTGAATTCTTATCACTTAAAAATAACTCTGACAAAAACAAACAAATAAATGAAAACATAAATAATTTATTTACACAAGAACAATATGACATACCCGATTTATACCTTTCCCGTGATGGCAATCACTTTATTTCTCATCAAGAACTCAAGAACCATTTAGAAGGTGATATTAGCACTGAAATACAAAGTTATCAATTTAATAAAAATAATACACAAGGAACTCCCTCCCAATATCTTACAAGACGTGATTTCCAATTCTCTGTATTCCGATCATTACCCAAGAAAAAAAGAATATTTTTATCCTATTCGCATAAAGATACGGAATATAAAAATGAATTGAAGAAACAGTTCATCAATCTTGAAAGAAATAATAATATTGAAATTTGGTACGACAAGGAAATTAAGACAGGTGACAATTGGGATAAAGAAATAAAAGAAAAACTCGATGAATCATTCATTGTAATCTTTATATTCACTCAGAATTTAATTAGTTCTAAGTATATATTTGAAAATGAATTAAAAATTGCACTAGAGAGACACCTCAAGAAAACAGCAAGAATTTTTCCGATCTTAGCAGAATATTGTGATTATAAAAATGTCAAAATTAAAATAGATGATGATAAAAGTGTCAACATTAAAATAGATGGTGAGTGGGAAAAATTATGCAAGTATGAGTTTACGCCTAAAAATAAGAACAATGATTTAACCCCAATTAATGAGTGGGATCATAAAGGAAGAGCATGGGGTGAAGTGCGTAAGCAATTGGAAGGAATTATTTGATTCATTACAATAATTTATAACTATTCATCCGAATATAGATTATTTTCATTGGCTTATTTTAAATATGAAACACATGCATTTATTACTTTTTGTTACTTGCCTTTTTATAATATTCAGCTGCACTAAAAAGACAACAACTCCCCTCTATATTCCTGCTATCATTGATACGATTGACGGAAACCCTGTACACTTATCATTGCAACATGGAAAGCATGAATTTTATCCAAGTGTAAAAAGTGACACAATGGGTTTTAATACGAGCTACTTAGGTCCTACCATTCGACTACATAAAGGAAAAAGTGCAACAATCCAATTTAAGAATAATATAGGAGAGCCGACCACTGTTCATGGTCATGGCTTGCATGTCGATGGTAATATTGACGGAGGTCCTCAACTTGCCATAGCGCCCAATACCACATGGGAAATTGTTATTCCAGTGCAACAAGAAGCAGGTACCAGCTGGTATCATCCACATTTAATGCACAAAACAGCTAAACATGTTCACTCTGGATTGGCAGGGCTCTATTACATTGAAGACGAAAATTCGAAATCACTCGATCTACCTAAGACTTATGGTGTGAATGATATTCCGATTATTGTTCAAGACAGGTCTTTTACTAAGGGGAAAATGAATCCTTACCATGTAGGTTCTCAGGACATGATGGAAGATGGATTAAGAGAGGATACCTTAGTAGTGAATGGAACCATTAACCCTTATCATGTTGTTCCCAAAGGATGGGTAAGGTTACGCCTACTCAATGCTTCTAATGCGAGATTTTACCGCTTTTATTTAAGCAATAAACAATCATTTTATAAAATTGCCACAGAAGGTGGTTTTTTGAACCATCCCGTTGAAATTTCTGAAATCACTATGGCTCCCGGTGAACGCAATGAAATCATGTTGAATTTATCAGATATAAAAAATGTTTCTTTAATGGCAGAATTCCTACCTACTGACGATGATGTTTCATTTTTTATACAATGGTTCAATAAAAAATCCATTGTTGTAGAGCTTCGCACAGATAGTCATTTGGAAAGATCTGCGACATTGCCAGATAAGCTAAACAACATCCAGTTTTTTTCTCAAATAGATAAAGAAAAAGCAGTAAAGAGAACCTTTTTTCTTGGAATGGGCGATGATGATGTTGAAGAAACAGATGAGTTAACATTCACTATAAATGGCAAGCCAATGGACATGAATAGGATTGATGTGAGGGTCAATAAAAATGAATTAGAACTTTGGAGCATTACAGGAGATGACATGCCCCACCCATTTCATGTACATGGAGTTTCTTTTTTAATACTAACACATAATGGAGAACCACCTGCTGAAGCTGATAGAGGATGGAAGGATACTGTGGTGGTAACAGAAGATAATCCCACCGAAATACTTATGAGGTTTAATCACACTGCAAGTAAGCAGAACCCATACATGTTTCATTGTCACATTTTAGAGCATGAAGATAATGGAATGATGGGGCAGTTGACTGTTGAATAACTCATTAATAAACCATTAAGATAGGTCCATTAATATCATTAACCTGAAAATCCCAGCTCCAAAATCATTTAGAAAAATTTCTATGACGACTTAAGAAACTGAATCGCCTTCTTTCTTTGGCGATCTGTGACTTGTCTATTTCAACATCGAAAGATCCCATCCTTCTGCCAAGTTTGCGAATCACCTTCCCAGCAGGAGAAATCACCATTGATCCCCCCTCAAATCGCTCGCTTCGATCCTCACCCACTCTATTGCATCCCAGTATGAAACACTGATTTTCAATCGCTCTCGCCTGCAACAAGGTTTGAAAAACCTCAGTTCGAGGATAGGGCCACTGCATAGGCACAAAAATAATATCTGGAGAAGCATCACGATGGAGATTGACAAGTAGTTCGGGGAACCTGAGATCGTAACAAATAATAATGGCTGCTGAAAAATTATCTATCTGAAAAACTTTTAACCGAGTGCCACTTGTCAAATTCCCCACCTCATTCATCAATGGGAAAAGGTGTATTTTAGAATAATCGTGGATGATCTTTCCTGACCGATTAATCACCAAGGCGGTATTACGGATTGTCTCATCTTGAATGGATTTTGAAAGACTTTTTGTGGTCCTCATTAAGGGGAGACTTCCCAAGATAATGTTAGTGGAAGTTTTTAAGGCGAGGTTTTGGAAGAATTTTATTTCAGGGGATGACTTTTTAAAACTGCGAGTGCGAATATTTTTCATTTCATAAAAACCCGTCAAAAACATTTCGGGAAAAATAAGTACATCCACATCCTCAAGACTTCTTCGAATAGAAAGTTGAATGGACTGCTCATAGTTGTCTTGGATGGACCTCACAATATCCATTTGAATCATTCTAATTTTCATCTTGCTCCTCTTCCATTTTTTCTTGACTGATAGTTAGGTGAATTTTTAAAATAGCGATCCATGTGCTGCTTAAAAAATTTACCGATACTGTCAAATTCACAGTTCACTTGATCATTCACCCGCAAGTAATGAAGGTTGGTGCTTTTCCATGTGTGCGGGATGATCATCACTGTCAATGCACTCGCCGTTAAACCATAAATGGTTAAAGAAATTCCATTAATCGCAAGCGACCCCTTTGGAACCAAGTAATCTTGATCTTTCTTTGAAATTTTAAAAGTTAAAAGATGCGATTCCAAATCATTTTGAATTTTAGTTAAAACCAAGGATTTATCCACATGACCATAGACAAGGTGACCGCTGATTCTCCCACCGTATTCAAGCGACCTTTCAAGATTGATCCACTCATTTTTTTTTAGCTCCTTTAAAGTTGTAACCTCTAAAGTTTGCTGGGAGGCAAAAAAACTGAATTGCGTTTTCTTGCAATCAGTAACCGTCGTACACACTCCATTGACTGCAATTGAATCACCTATTTTCAAGCTATTGGACAACTTGCTTGAAATAGTAAAAGTTCTTCCTTTGCTTTTTTTGATTCCTTTGATTTTTCCTAAATCTTCAATAATGCCATTAAACATTATCAATCCCTTTTCAAAAACTCGCCATTTCCCATGACTTGCATCCCGATTAAGTTAAGTGAATCGATGACTGCATGACCTATCTCCATGCCCTTGTCCATCAAACTAGCCCCTCCTCCTGTTAATAAAACTTTCGCTTCAGGGTTAGGAGAACTTGAGAAAAAATGACATTGTATTTTTTTAATCAAACTTTGGATGCCGTACAAATAAAAATAATAATTTCCTGTCTCTATACACTCTTGTGTGGATTTACCAAGAAAAAAAGAAAACGGTTCAAAAGCCTTAGGTTGAGTTAACGGCAATTGATGTGTGAAAGTCGGTAAAGAAAGCATTAAGGTGTAAATGCCAGGAAGAATGTATCCCCCTAATGAAGAATGGCTATCAAGAACTTCCACCGTGGTTGCTGTGCCGAAATCCACCACAATAGCTGGAAGATCTAACAAGTGTCTTGCTGCAACAATATTGAGAAGGCGATCCAATCCCAAATTCTCGAAGGGATGATAATCAATGGAATAGTGAGAAACAAATTCTTTAAAACTTGCATGAGAAATCACATCAACTTTTTGTTTTAAAAAACCCTCTATTTCTTTTTGAACCCAATCAGTCAATGACGGAGCAACTGATGCAAGCAGTATTCTTTGACACACTCTATCCTTCTTGAATGTACTAATTTTTTTTAGGACATTGATGAGATCGGATCGAATGGTTTGAGGATGGATGGCATGTGGCAAATCTAATGATTGGGTTTTCACGTGATAAACGGTTGCTGGTTCAAGACCCTTTTCAAAAATGGCAATGGAAATATTGGAATTACCCAAGTTGACTGATAAACGATAACTCATCGGGGTAGCTGTCAAGAATTTTTTAATTTGTCAGTTAGTAGCTTAACTTTGCTAAAGGTCGAAAGGCGGGAAAATTCAATAATAAACTGAGTGCCATTCGGGTAGTCTGGATTGAGAATGATTTCACCATTATGTTCTTGTACGATTTTAGAAATAATGGATAAACCGAGACCCGACCCCATTTTCTTTGAAGTGTAGAAAGGTTTGAAAATTTCACCCATTGCATTAGTATTAATACCAATGCCATTATCCGATAAGGTAAGAACCATTTTTTCTTTATATTCCTTTGTCTTGATTTCAATCTCTCCACTATCTAAATTTTCTTTTTCGAGGATCGCTTCAATACTGTTTTGAAAAAGATTAATGAGCATTTGCTTAATCTGATCTTTGTCCAAAAAAAAAGATTCAAGATCATCATCGAGAAAGAGTTTAATTTTTATTTTATTTTCTTCACACTTGATCTTAAACAATTCAACCACCTCTTGAATAATTTCATTCAAGGACTGCGGCTCTTTCTGCGGCTTAATGGGACGAAAGGAATAGAGGAAGTCATTTGCAATAGCTTCAAGGCGAGTCATTTCCTCACTGATTACATTAACTAGTGAAGTTAGTTTATCTTTAGACTCAATTTGATGACTCTTAATAAACCTTGTAATCAACTGAAGATATAAATTCATCGCTGTCAAAGGATTTTTTATCTCATGGGCAATTCCAGCTGTTAGAGTGTGAAGAGAATCAATCGATTTTTTTTGGTCTTCTTCCAATTTCTTGTTTTTCCAATCGGTAATATCGTTTAAAACTAGTATCCTTAAATCTCCAGATTTCAAATTTGCAGAACCTTCTTCTTTCAAGACATTTAATAAAGAAACGTTTTTCTCAGAGGAAAATGAATGAAGACTAATAATAATGTTCTTTAAAACTTTATCAAAAATACTAATTTCGGCATACTCGGAAAAACGGTTGGAAGAAAGCATTTCCACCAAGGTCATTTTTAATTCATTATGCCGACAGGACTCCAATAAGTCTTTCCCTTCCAAATCTACACTATGGTAGAAAAACAAGTGTGCAAATTGATTGCAAAAAAGTATCTGATTTTTTTGATTAAAAATACAAATCCCATAAAAAATAGAATTAAGAGCAGATTGTAAAATGTTTTTTTCTTTGAAAAACCTTTTTAGAAAGCGTTCTAATTCATTGGCTTCAATGCGATTTAAATTTTTAATAAGAGATTCTTCAAAAGCTTGGTTCATTTTAATTTTTTACAATCATGCACATGTTTTGATTCTGTAACACCCACTTATTTTTCAAAGAAACTATCCAATTGATAATAATTTCTTTTCTCCTCCAAAAAAAGATGAATAACCCAATCAAAATAGTCTATTACTATCCAATCGTAACTTTCTTTTCTCTTGCTATGAGAAATCATTTCAAGACCTTGTTTTTTAAAGAAAGATTCTATTTGATTGGCAACAGCCTTAACATGGGTTTGGGACTGACAAGTTAAGATAACAACCCAATCGGTGTAAGAAACTTTATCAGAAACATGATAGAGTTTAATCGATTTCGCTTTTGCTTCATCCAATAATCGACAAAGCTCACCTAATACTTTTTCATGGTTTTGATTAGAACGCTTTTGATGAAGGATTGCTTTTTTTGTTTGATCCGTATTAATTTCGTTGGTCTTGGACTGCATAGAAGTCTTCTCCTAAATAAACCGAAAAATCAAATAATTCCCGATAAGTAAATAAATGATAAATTTTATCAACTTTAGTAACTTTTTTTAAATAACTCCTTTTAAGAGGTGAATTTGAAAAATCTAAAATTAAAGACTTTTGAAGAATTTTTGAAAAACTAAGGTACTCCAAAACATTAACTCCTCTTAGTCGGAAAACCCCTGCTGCCCTTGCGCCTAACCTTTTGATACCAGTAGCATTTTTAATCTGTACGGAGATGATGAAATTATTCAATAACTGCTCATCCCTGATCAACCAATTCAATTGTTGGCTGATTTTTCCGCGATCATACTCCCCTCCTAAATAAGGTATGTCAACAATCTCACTTGGAGAAATGTTAACTTGTTCCACACTGGTTTTATCAAAAGCAAACTGAATATTATCTCTGAGACTTACTGTTTTTTCCAGTTCATCAAATTGTTGAGGTTTTTTAAAAAGAGGTTCAACCAAACTTTCAAAAGTTGCAAAATTAAAGGAAGCATCCAGCATTCCAAAAAACTTTTCGATAAATAATTGCGTGTAAACTCTGTGAGGCAAACTTTCCTGAAAAGACATTAAAAGATTAAACCAAATGCTCAAAGCCGTGTTTCGCCTTTGATAAGGATTGTTGATGGCATTTAGGTAGTTCATATAATTATTTGCCGTTATATACACCTCCCCTGGTGGCAAGTAATTGGAATAAAGATTGAAAAAAGAAGTGCCTCCCCAATCATTAAGAAATTGAATAGCATCGGCATCACTAACAGCAATCTCATAGTCAAAATAATCAATGCCATAGTTTTCACGAAGATTTTTTTTTAAGAAGCGTTTATCTTTAAGAATTGACTGATATACTCCACCTCCAACGGACAACTGAGTATTAGGGTCAATTTCTAAAAGAAAGAATTTCCCTTTAGGATAATAATAGTAAAGCACCCATGCTGATAAAAGTTCATTAGTTGGGCTTGGTTGAATAAATAATTTTTCTGCATTCGGCTCATTCGTTATTAGGATGGTATAGATTTTCTCTTCATCCTCATCAATGTCAACTCGCAAATAAAAAAACCAGTACAAAAGAAGAAGAACAAAGGGAATTAGTTTTAAGAAAATCTTCAAAGACCTGAGAATAGGATCAAATGACCTCTTTATGAATAGAATACTTACTTAAGGTTTTAGAAGGGAGTAAGGTTTTACCACCTCTAATGAAAGCATCAATTTGACGGGCACACTCTCGTCCTTCCGAAATAGCCCAAACAACCAGCGACTGTCCTCGCCTGGCATCCCCACAAACAAAGAACTGCTCTTCCGTAGTCGCATATCCATTGCTACTTTCAATTCGACCAAAGTTATCTCTTTTAAGAAGAAGACTACTTGGAAGATAATCTTCAGCACCAATAAATCCCATTGCAATCAAAACGAGTTCTGCCTTCAAGACATTCCTCCTTTTCTTTTCTTGGAAACACTTTAAACCCTTATCCCATTCAACTTCCACATATTCAATACCTCTAACCTTATTATTTTCATTCAAAAATTTTTTGGTTAAAATATTAAATTTTCTCTTGCAACCTTCTGCTTGAGAACTTGATACTCTAAAGACCCTGTCGTAAAGAGGCCAAGGCATGGTTTCGTCTCTATGAGAAGGAGGCTTTGGAAGAATTTCAATTTGTGTAATACTCTTAGCTCCCTGACGAACAGATGTACCAATGCAATCTGACCCAGTGTCTCCACCACCAATGACAATGACATTTTTCCCCTTGGCACTAATTATTTCATCCTCCACATCATACCCAAGCACTTGCCGTGTTGACTGCGTAAGGAAGTCCATCGCATAATGAACCCCCTTGCTTTCTCGATTAGGTATTGGCAGGTCTCGGGGAATCGTCGACCCGATAGCAAGAACAATGATATCAAAATCCTTTTTTAATTGCTTGACAGAAACATCCTTTCCCACTTCCACACAAGTTCTAAAATCAACTCCTTCCTTCTCCATTCTCTTGACATGTGCGAAAACAATTTTTTTATCTAATTTAAAATTGGGAATGCCATAGGTGAGCAATCCTCCAACTTCATTATCTCTTTCAAAAATCGTAACCCAGTGACCTGCCCTATTAAGTTGATCCCCACACGCTAATCCCGCGGGACCCGATCCAACAATTGCAATTTTTTTTCCTGTTCGTTTATAAGATGGAATCTCCAATGGATCATCAAGCCAATTGCGTTTTCGACTGACTTCGCCAATTTCATATTCAATACTCTTAATAGAAACAGGCGGTTTGTTAATTCCTAAAACACAAGAAGATTCGCAAGGAGCGGGGCATACCCTACCAGTAATATCTGGAAAATTATTAGTTGACCTTAGAGTTTCATAGGCAGCACGAAAATCCCCTATATAGACATAATGATTAAAGTCGGGAATGATGTTGCCCAAAGGACAACCCTGCTGACAAAAAGGCACTCCACAATCCATACATCGACCACCTTGTTCCTTCATTTCCTTCGGACTAAGTGTTTTAATAAATTCTTTAAAATTCTTTTTTCTTTTATTCACACCCAAATAAGGATGTATCCTTCTTTCAAATTCTAGGAAACCTGTAACCTTGCCCATTATGCTTTCCTTGAAACTGCATTACTCAATGAAGGAGATTCTTTCTTTCTCATTTTTTTAAGTGACTTCTTTTGAATTTGTCTGGTTTCCAAAATTCTCTTGTAATCCGTTGGCATGATCCTAATGAAATACTTTTTTTCAGTTTCCCAATCAACTAATATTTTTTTAGCTTTCTTGCTCCCTGTGTATCGAAGGTGTTTTTTTATTTTTTTATGGAGGAATTGAAAATCTTCATCATCACTGATTTTTTCTAAAAGAACCATCTCTCGGTTAAGACAGCGTACAAACTTTTTGTCTCGACTATAAATATATGCAACACCTCCACTCATACCTGCTCCAAAATTATTTCCAATCTCACCAAGAATGATGACCCTGCCTCCCGTCATGTACTCACACCCATGCGCCCCGACAGCTTCAACTACTACTTCTGCTCCTGAGTTCCTAACACAAAACCTCTCACCCGCCAAACCTCCAATATAAGCCTCTCCAGAAGTTGCTCCATAAAAAGACACATTCCCCACAATAACATTAGTCGCATGATCAAATTGAACATCTCGATCATTTTTAAGGATCACACGAGCTCCTGAAAGTCCTTTACAAAAATAATCATTCGCTTCTCCCTCAAGGGTAAGCGTCAATCCGGCACAACAAAAGGCCGCAAAACTCTGTCCTGAAGTTCCACGCAAATTAATTTCGATAGTGTCATTAGGAAGACCTTCTTCCCCGTATAATCGTGTAATCGTCGAAGATATAATCGTTCCAAAAGCTCGATGAACATTTCTAATTTTCCCTTCAACCACAGTCTTTTTACCTTTTCTAATAGGGTCTTTTAATTGTTTAAGGAATTCGTGATCTAAGCTTTCATTGGAAACTTTATATTGATTCACGCAACAATAAGCATCATCTTGAGAAGTCTCTTTAATTTTATTTTTCAAAGAGTCGAAATACAGCATTTTTGAAAGATCGATGGTAGACAGCTTCCAATGATTAGTTTTTTTTTGTCGAAGTTTGTCAACCCGACCAACCATTTCATTAACGGTAGTAAAACCCAGCCTTGCCATAATTTCTCTAAACTGACGTGCCATTAAATGGAACATGTTTACAACATGATCCGCTTCCCCTGTGAATAATTTGCGAAGTTCTGACCTTTGAGTAGTAATCCCCACGGGGCAGGTATTGAGATGACACTTTCTCATCATAATGCACCCCATCGCTTCTAAAGCAGCCGTCGACACTCCCCACTCCTCTGCTCCCAATAAAGTAGCTATTGCCATGTCTTGACCAGTTCTAATCTGACCATCCGTTTGAACCTTAATTCTAGATCGCAGTTTATTCATCATTAATACACGATGAGTCTCGGCTAACCCGAGCTCCCAAGGTATTCCAGCATGCTTGATCGATGAAATCGGGGAAGCACCCGTTCCACCGTCAAAACCCGCAATCACTACTAAATCTGCATACCCCTTGGCAACTCCTGCTGCAATGGTTCCAACCCCAGCCGAAGCCACTAATTTAACACTGACTATAGCTTGTGGATTAGAGCATTTCAAGTCGTAAATAAGCTGTGCTAAATCTTCAATGGAATAAATGTCATGGTGGGGAGGTGGTGAGATAAGCCCTACTCCAGGAGTTGAACACCTCACTTTAGCAATAACTTCATCTACCTTGTGTCCTGGCAACTGTCCGCCTTCACCCGGTTTGGCTCCTTGAGCTATTTTAATTTGTAATTCATCTGCATTAACCAAAT
>NW_026783067.1:0-24870 GCF_031769215.1 Ylistrum balloti
CAGAATTAGAGACTTTCCGAACATAACTGTCGACAAATATCGTTTTCTGTATGATCTTGGCTATGGAGATCTCTTCTATTAAATCTCAACCGCAGTTTGGAGCGTTATTCGCGTATTTCGACTCCAAAAAGGGCGTGAATGAACTTGTCGAGAAGTTACCTTAAAATGTCAAGGAGAAATGGACCTCTGAAGCTACACGCTATAAGCAACAGAAAAATGTTCTGTATCCTCCATTTGAGTTCTTCGTCAAGTTTATTGAAAACATGGCTAGCATGAGGAACGACCCTGCCTTTCAGTTCGAACCCAAGGTAGCTAACCAGAGGCAAGCTACTGCTCCTCGACAAAATAATCCGAATTCGAAGTCGCCATCTTCTACAAAGCGAAACGTAACCGTTATGAAGGTCAATGCCCAAGAATCGCCTGAGGACCCTGAAATCTGTCCGCTTCACAAGAACGGTAAGCACGTCCTCAACGAATGTAGACCGTTTAGACAAAAGTTTATCGACGAACGGAAAAAGATCATACTCCTGAGTGGTATATGTTTCCGTTGTTGTTCTGGAAAGAAACATCGAGCGAGAAATTGTAAAACCGAAGTCAAGTGTAACATCTGTCAAGCTGCAACTCATCCTACTGCTCTGCATGAAGAGAAAGGCTTAAGTTCTTCCCAGGTCTTCAATCCCAATACTTCATCAGGTTCTCAAAACTACGAAGGGGAGAGAAAGCCTGCAGAGACTGCTACATCAATGTGCACTCAAGTCACCGGCGTAAGCAAATCATGCGCCAAAATAATTCCAGTGCGTGTATTTCGCGAGTCCAGTCCTGAAGAATCCGTCATCGTTTACGCAACTATCGATGACCAAAGTAATCAGTCGTTAGGAACGTCGGTATTATTCAACCGTTTCAATGAGTCCTGCAAAGATATTCCCTACACTCTAGTGTCTTGTTCAGGCGCAGTCGCTGCTGCGGTCAGGATGTGCACTGGCTATAAGGTTCAATCTCTCGACGGAAGTTGCGAACTTGCTATTCCCAGTCTGTTGGAATGCAACGACATTCCTAGCAGCAGAAATGGGATTCCATCTCCCGAGGTAGCTATGCTTTATTCCCATCTGAGATACATATCACCGCTTATTCCGCATGTCATTGAAGATGCTGACATGTAGCTCCTTCTTGGCCGGGACGTTATTCGCGCCCACGTTGTTGAGGACCAGATATTGGGAGAAGAGGATCAGCCTTTTGCTCAGAAATACCGTTAGGATGGGTGATTGTCGGACAAGTTTGTTTTGGTGGAGCACATATTTCTGAAGTCCGAACTATGAAAAGCTACATACTAGGAAATGGTAGACATTCTAGGTTTTCACCATGCGAAAACGAGTTTTCCGTACAAAGAGATTTGTTTGAAAAGACTGATCAGGACGAGAGAATAGGTTTGTCGGTAGAGGATCGTACCTTTCTTGAAATTATGGAACAATCATTTGCGAAAGATGAGGATGGCCGTTGGGAAGCGCCTCTTCCATTCAAGAAGGATAGGACGCGATTACCGAATAACAAATGTCAAGCACTCAGACGAGCTAGATCCTTCGATCGTTGTTTGCGTCATAACGAGCAAAAACGTGCCCATGTGAAGGACTTAATGAAAGCATTTTTCACCAGAGGTCACGCAGAAAAGGCTCCCGATTTACATGATGACGCAGAATGTTGGTTCCTCCCTTTGTTCGGGTCTACCTTTCTAAAAAACCGAGTTCCATAAGGGTCGTATTTGATTCCTCTGCCCAGCACGAAGGGATATCCCTTAACGACGTGATGATTAAGGATCCTGATTTGGCCAACAACTTGCAGGGTATATTGATGAGATTCCGCCAAGAACAAATGTTCCACAACTTTCGAGTTGTTGAACCTCATCGCGATTACCTCCGTTTTTTCTGGCATACGAACAATGACTTGGATTCTCCCTTGGAGGTGTTTAGAATGACGGTACACGTGTTTGGAAACCGAACTTCTCCCGCGGTTGCGAACTATGGCCTTCGTAAGTCGGTGTCATCTGCTGATCCGGATGTGCAGAAGTTTGTGTCGGACAATTTTTATGTGGATTACGGACTGATGAGTTTTCCGAGCGTTGAAAGGGCTGTTAGTTTGGTACAGAGAACGCAGACAGCGTTGTACGATGGCGGAAGATTTAGGCTCCATAAGATCGCTTCCAATTCGACGGAGGTATTGGAACTGTTCCCCAAAGAGGATTTAGCGAAAGATCTTAAAGATCTAGATCTAGGTCAAGACTGCTTACCTGAACAGAGGAGTTTGGGGATTTGCTGGGATATTGTTTCCGACCGTTTCTTGTTTCGCGCAGACAAAGACCTGAAACCATTTACGCGTAGAGGCGTGTTATCCGTGATTAACAGTCTATTCGATCCTATTGGTTTTACGGCTCCCGTGACAGTCGAAGGAAGGATACTCATGCGGGAGGCCATGTCGTCAAAGTGTGGCTGGGATGAGTTGCTTCCGGAAACGTTGAGGATCTATTTGGAAAGGTGGGTTGACGAACTTGTTCACCTTCAGGACTTCACCATTCCACGTATATACTGTTCGTTGTCTGTAGAGATGTCATCGCGTGTTGAAGTTCACGTATTTTCCGACGCATCGAAAGAGGCTGTTGCCGGAGTGGCATTTATCAAAGTGTTTTCTGAAGACTCTAGTGAGATTGGGTTTCTTACCGGGAAGGCGAAGGTGGCACCTGCACATGGCCACACGATACCGAGATTAGAACTGCGTGCTTCGCTTCTCGCGGTCGACATTGCAGAAAATATTGCCAGTATCTACGGATCCAAAATCTCCGTCGATTTTTTTCGCCGTCGCTTATTCTTACTCAGAAACCTCAGGATACCGTTTCACCCCTAACGGGTTTTGGCTCGAAGGATGCTCTAAGGAGTCAGTGGAAATTCATGCAACGTATGGCCGACGAATTCTGGCGTCGTTGGAAACGGGACTATCTTCATTATTTGCAAGTTTGTCAAAAATGACAAGGGCCTGGAGTTTCCTTCAAAAAGAATGACATTGTGTTGATGAGGAATGACATCAATCGCAATAATTAGCCGATTGGAGTAGTTGAGGAAGTCTATCCGAGTAGTACGAAAAGTGAAACTGTCAGTTATTCTTGGAGATACTCGTGTATCATATGTTCGACCTATTTCGGACCTTGTTCGATTAGTTGCGTTCGAATGAACTGATAAACATTTTCATGTGTAGTGGACACATCTGACCTTAACATTTGAACTTTCTGTGAATTCGTATGTTTGTGTTCTTATGATCAACATTATATAATTTTAGGGTCCGACAGAAGTAGATCGATGTAGTAACATTTAATTCTATATAACACTTATTGGCGATTTCCTTTGTAAATCGGAAGGCAAGTGCGATGTATCCGGAAAGTCAATCGGTTCCGCCGATCGACTCCGGCATTTAGTATCGCCGTAGAAAGCATTGTTATGAGCCGCCATGTTTGACGCTGTTTGTTCAGCGCGGTTTTCGGATGTTTGCAGAGTGCAATACATAGAGATGCACCACGAATCTTTTACCCTCACTGGAGGATGGATTAAACATCAAACCTAGAAGAGTTGTTTGTTCTCGCACAGATACTTTATTAATCAGGTATATCTAAAATATCGAAGTAGCCATTTACTTCTAAAATATTTTAAGAATATTGTAATTTTAGTGTTATTTCATGAATGATCTTCCTTTAAAATATCTTAAGAAGACATACCACACAGACACATGCGTGACCTTTAATGGAAAATGGAGGCCCAAACCAAGATCACTAAGCAATCATTTAACTGAATGTTGAATTCATAATGCACTTTGAAAAAGTAACATGATAAAAGTTTTTTATTCACAAACATCCAAATGTTCACTTTATCTAATTATTATATTTTTTTGTTCCGAAATTTTCTCGTTTCCCAGATATTCCGAGCAAAAATGCTGTAATTCTCATAGAATTCGAGATTTTAATGCACCTTGAACATAATGAACTATAGACACTAGAAAATAGCAAGCCTTACGGTAGATAACGTAATGCATCCGTCTTAAGTCAAACATTTGTTTTCTAATTACCAAGGCGACTTCCGGAGCTACGTGCATCCAAATACCTTAACGTAAAGGTATGTAATAGCTTGTTTACTTTTCCAAGCGTAAAAAATAGGACACAACGAAATTAATTACACTCGTGAATGCCAGGAGGTCAATATTACGTTGTTGATAGTTTTTAAATACATATTTGACACAGTATGACAATGATGTGATAAAATGCTATAAAGGAAAATGAATATGCATTGCCATTTGTGTCGGTTTAGAGAGGTTGCTATGACAAAATTAATTTATGCGGGAATTTATAAGACACACAAGTGAATATACCTTTCCATAAAAATTCAAAATTGAGATACAGGAGACCGAAGGAGAGTCAAGAACTAGATGAGGCTAGTGCGATACCCTACATAGATATTGACATTTCTTTCGACTATTTATTTTCTTTTCCTAAGCCGTCTTAGCAGTTTAAGACCTTAGCATCAATGACAATATCGCTCGTGCTAATCGAGGGAATTGTAAACGTGTAGTCATACATAATACACTTTCAGCAAACAGGTGCAATACAATGAATGTTTTCAGTCTCCTTTACTCTGAATTATTTGTTGAAAAGTGAGTCATCAAAACTTCGTTCAACAAATGAAGTTGAAAAACGGTCCTTTTAATTTTCTGACAAAAAAGTAAAATTAGGATGGAAATTGACGGTGACCGGATATCTCCTTTTTTTCTCTGATCAATAAGAGTTGGTGGACTTTTATTCCCTAGGTTTACCGAAAGCTGCACGTCACATTTTACGTCATTCGAATAGTGGCACGGTTCCGAATATTCTAATGTACTTGGCATTGTTCCAAAATTATCAGATACATAGGAAATTTATTGAGTTAGATCAACAACACATCTAGATGCTGACTTGAAAATTTAGACCCTTAGCATCATCACCGAGTACTAGAATGAAGAAAGAGTTGTGTGCTGTTTAACTCATTGCTTGGCTAGTATCTAACTCTAAATTTGAATTGAAAAGCGCTTTTCACTTGCGTGTCTTTTGTACATTCCTTAAAGGATAAAGGAAAAGGTGAGAAATACAGTGAATTGTCAAATTGAAGATTGATTGTTTGAATTCTGTGATTTTGTTATTTCTATCGGACTGAAAATTTCGAAAGCACAAAAGACAGGATAAGCTACCCATTTCATTTGTAGAAAGATTCACGCCAAACTACAAAAACATTGAAAACGGAAAACAAGGGAAAACTGAATTGAACATGCACAACTTGAGGCCAAGGAAACACACTGCATAAAAGTGATAGATATTATCGTAAACCCTTTCACTGGCTAAAGCAAAACATAGTTGAGGATTAGATTAGATGGGATTTGAACAGGTCATTATCTCATCGCATTGGAAGATGCTGGGTTAACAAAATACTGATGCAAAAGATAACAACAAAATTTTTCCGTCTTTAGATAAATAATTTATTTTCACAACATAAACATTAACAATTATCATCTCTTCAAAACCCAATAACGCATATATCATTTACAGTATATCATACAATCGACGAGCATACTTTGTAAATTTGATTGCATGCCACATTCATGTGACACCAAATCATCGCCAACTCAACCGACAGCAATTATAAGCAATCAACAATAAAAGTTTGGTGATAAATTCACAAATTCCCTTTTAAAATCGTATCCATGAAATTAGTCTATTATTAATTCCACCCAGATCCTATTTAGTTTGTTAGCATTTGTCAATTTTCATCAATATTGAATATGATAAAACAAAGTGAAAAAAAACCCATTACGTTACTAAATATGAAACCAACTTAATTCCGATGTCAATTACCGCAATGATACGCACCATGAAACGTGTGTGTTACGTGTTTTTACAATCTTAAATAGAAAAAAAACATATCTATATGTCTTTGATATGACCGCCGCCGAATGCACATTCTCTTATTTCACCAAAACAGCAAAAATGTAATTCTTATAAAAAAAAACAATCAGTTGTAAGCAAACAAAAACCGATAATCTCTTACCGATCTGAGACACACCAAACACATAACATATATTTCACTTTTAACATTTCAAGACCACACTGAATAGACCGACAGATGAGGTCATCTTCGAAATGATATAAATTACCATTGACCTTTACCATTCCATCGCTTCACAAGAGCATCAACAAAGTCAATTAAAATATATTTTCAATTTCAAACAATCAGTCAAAACATATTTAGTTGAGTGCATTGTTAGTTTTCGGAGATTCAGGCAAGAACTTTAGAAAAAAAAACTTTTAAAGAAGTTTTATGGATACATGTATTATAAAAATCTTCTTAAGACAATACAAATTTAGGTAGAAATTTTATTTTCAGAATTTACCATAACTTCAAAACGTGGCAATACCAAGCATGGAATAAATGTAAATTGTATCGAAAACCATTCTGAGGCTTACAAACACTATAAATAACATGGCAAGTGAAATAGTAACAAGGAACGTTTAACTCCTTCGTATATCTACTACTTTTTTGAGATTCCATATATATATATATATAAAATTACATAAACCACATCGGTTAAACAAATATCATTTAACAATAAAAACTTTTGACAGTCATTGGTAAATAACCTGACAGGAGGTGACACTGGTTCCGTCACCAAGTAATACATCAATACATCTACTGGGGCAATAATAGGTGTGTTCACTGTTTTCTCTCAAACATACAGCACTCCTCTACTAACATTCAAACGTAAAGTATGAAGGTTTTACTGAACCTTAAATATTACCACATACGATATATTTATAGTTAAATATTGTGAAACTAATATGAAGTCTAAGCCTCAAAGATATTGTTTGATCATATTTAAAATGTTTGGTCATGGTGAAAGGCATCATTTGTTTTCAAAATGTAGGAATGACGTTCAAAGCACAAAGAGCTGTTGAAGCACAAACATAGCTGTTGTAGCACAGATTCAACTGTTGAAGCACAGACTTTACTGTTGAAGCACAAACTCAGCTGCTGAAGCACAAAATCAACTGTTGAAGCACAGACTTCACTGGTGAAGCACAAACTCAGTTGTTGAGTCAGCAGAACTGATCCGATTTAAAATCAATATTACATCACTAGATGTACAAGCAAAAGAACTCAGAAATGAAAAGGAATATTAATCTCAACTATGAAGCTAACATTGTTATCAACGCGTCTAAATTCTAAAGCAGCAAAATTATTACGACTTCCTGATATTTTATCCAGATTTCATTGTATGACTTTGACACCAAGGCAAGAAACAAATTTCTAAAGTAACATAAGAAATTCATACATGTAAGTGGCAAGATGACCTTACGGTCGTCATGGCAATATTCCAGAACAACATTTGTTCCCTCAAGAAAAATCTACATAGCTGAAGTTGATTTCTGAACTGATAAAAGACGAAAGATGAATAATAAGTTTCGTTTTTCGGGAGTGTATGCAGAGAAATTACCAACAGACTAGATTATGGCTAATGACATGCAGTAGATATTTTGGTAAGTTGAAATAAAATATTTTCCTGGTAAACAGCTTCCTTCAAATATGAATATGAAATATTCAAAATGAATTAGTGCAGTATGCTGGTTCATTACAAACATCAGTTCACTATGTTAACCCCGGATTTTGAAAGAAAATATTTTTTCTACGGAAATGATGTTATAGCATGTTTTCAATAAAACTTCTATGAAATGATCCAATATACCGAAAATGCTTGCCCAGCTTGAATAGAGAAGATTTTTTTCTTTTTCATTTTTCCTTCTTAAATAACCTTCGAACACTGGGGAAAAGAATTACATCATCAGAGCTCTTGTTAAATTGATGATGTGTAGGCTTAAGCTTCAATGATTTACCAGGATTATTTTTTTTCAACACCAGAATAATAACGTTTTTAAGATGAAACATAAGCATAAAAATCAAGTAAAAAAACAGATGAACTGAAAATAAACGGATGTGCAGTATGATTGATATAAATTTAGAGACTTGGTGGTCAAACTCACGTGCTTTTATGAGAAAAGAAAAAGTTAGTGAGCAGGAATTTATGTATATTGTTGATACATATTAAAGATTTAGAGGGTAAAGCTCACGTGTTCATTTTGAGGAAATAAGCCGTGAGAATTCATCTTTGTAGTGATAAACTAGATATTACATTAGCGAGATGATTATTATCCCAACCCAATGGGAAAAGCAGGAAAGATTTTAATTATCATTAGTAATCCATGAAATGATAAGATCTTTGTCAATAGATAATGAAGGATATGTATATCATATATACCAATTAACTGGTAGATAACGGTGGCGTAGATAATCTAAAAATCTGCTTTAAGGAATCTGATCTGAACAATGTAAAAATTTACATTACAACAGCAAAACAACTAGACATATCCACAAAAGTTAAATCATGGTAAGTAACCCCAAATTTACATATAAAGACGGATATATTTTCTTTTCTCTCTGAAAGTGTAAAATATCACAGCAAAAATATCTAGATGAATATTCAAGCTAAACATCAGAAGATGCTATCGACACAATTATGGCTATATTATTTTGATTGACTTCACATATATAGAACAAACACACTAGCATATCACATTATTCATTGCACTGTATACCTAGAGTTTGATATTTCGGGTATTTCTTGATGCCCTGATCCATACAAATACTTGTAATTATCGCCTTCCAGGACAACATTAATAATATTGGTTATACTGATTGTAATATTCATGGTTATAAGGATAATTATTATAATACCAATAACTGTACTCGTCCTGGGGACTATAACGCCATGGTCGATTAAGAAATCTCTCACGTCCCTGATAGTAGTGCAATGGCGGATTGTCAAAGTTTGATATGGGATCGTGTCTGTGATAGTTGTTGGGGATGGCTGTAACTGGCCTGTCTGAAATAGGATCATAACAAACATGTCACGTATCAGGGATTTTGTACTGGATAGGTGAGTAAAGAGTCTGAGAGACAAACTGCACTGCAACAAGACTATTAATTACATTAGGATTGTGTCATGCAACAGTTTTTAATCTAGCATACAGAAGTACTTTAAAATCGAAAATGATACATGAAATGAATGAAATGAAAATGGGGCAGTATATTAAGTGTGTACATATCTACAGAAATAATAATCATATAAGCATGTAAATTTAATCCTATTTTCTATCATTAAATAATGCTAATAAAATTGTAATTTTCTGCTATATGCAGATATATCATTAAAATCAAACGACACAACTCTGTGGTAAAACTATAAATGTATAACAAACAAACACATCTTTGTGATGGATGGAATAAACAAGGAATGATGATGGACGGATATATGTATAAGAACGTAAAATTCAATAAAGGCAAAGATTATGGACGGTGATTCAATCAATGTTAGAAAACTAATCAAACAAAGAATATAGCAATGCCTTAAAACGTATTATCACAGATTTGTAACAAGGAAAACGCGTTCGTTCTTACATCACCATCTAGTGCTAGTTGCTCTATGGGATAAAAGTTATATTACACCATGCCAGATGGACTAGGAATCGACAGGTGCAATATGTCGTACTCCACGACTGTTGGTTGAGTCCTTACTTGTGGGGCGTCGCACAACCTCTGGAGTGTAGTCAGGTGGTGGTTCAGCTCTTGCCTTACTGCCTTCTGATGGATGGTACAGATTATTTGAAAGATGATTATGTTGCAAATGGAGAGAAGACAAGCATAAATAATAATTATAAAACATGATTCTGAAAGTCTTTTCTATCTGTCCTTAATTTTACAAAGCTACCCTCTCTATTCAGAACAGGTATAGTACTTGTCCTTTCTGGTCCATTGTCATGTATAATGTACATGCTATAAAGTTTTCACATCCAAATGATATGAAATGCTTCTTATGTCAATGATACGAAGTATGTTACCCTAACCAAATGTTCAAAAAGAGTTCCCTCTATGTTTATAATGTGTTTTTCAGTGTTTATAGTGTTTTCTCTCTATACAGCGTGTATAGTATACAGTATATAAGTCTTTTATTCATGTCTATATTGGCACATTGTATTCTTCCACATCCATACTATTGATCGTGGTCCTTTATGCCCACAGTATCATAGTACTTCCCACTTAATCAAATCGGTAAGGCGTAAGATTGTACCTTGTACCTAAATTGAGTAATGTATTCCTTTTCTTTTTTCTGAACATATTCTTTTCCAATTGTCTCCCTTGGGCCCTTTCCCTTTTTAGTTAAGCGTTCGACCCTGGGATGATGACTTATGATGTCCTTCCTGTCTAAAGTATCTATTATGTTACATCCCTATCAGTAGTGTTATATGGCCATACTTTTTCATAAGGTTCCCTCCTTGTCCAAAGTATTTTATAAAATATCCTTACCTCTCATAGTGTTATTTATCTATATCTTGATATTTAATGTCTCCTGTCTATTTTGTTACATAGTGTCCAATTATCCATTGTGTTATATAAGTTATCTGTCTGATGTGCTGTACAGTGTTCCCTCCCTCCCAATCTGAAGTACTAAATTGTATCCCCTCAACATCTATAAAGTAAGACCTTCTTTTCCTTTGTCTATTGAATCTTTTCCTTATTTTTCATAGTGTGCTGCATTGCCATTACCGCTTAAATTTTTAACAGTGAAATACCTACCTATGATAAATGCGTTTAATGATTGTCCAAACGATATTTTAGGAAATAAAAATGAAATAGCTTGACAAAGTGACTTGGTACATGGAAAATAAATCAATCCTAAACTGCTGATAGACGTATGAGCGGAAAATTTGATCAAGAATAAAGTTGCGCGAGATCTCCATCATCACTAAACGGCGAAGCTAACAGCCTTTAAATGAAGTGTGTACAGAAAATGGACAGTCACATAAATATTTGCCATTAAAGATCGATAAGTAGCACATTGTCGGGTGTCAGTAGCGGCGATATATTTCTAAACTTATGAAGTATTTTTGTAAAGTATATGGCATATAGACCATGTCTAATTAGCTTGACTAGGAAGTCAATTGTAACCACTCTGACACGGGACCACTTATTTCTGTACATAATACATTTCTTCTAGACAACCTCCACCAGTGGTGTATATCTTTCTGTACAATTTGACCTGAATTTATTCGCCAAAAATAACATTACCAGCAGGATATGTCCATTCAGGAAATTAACTTCTTAATTAAGCAAAGTCATGAAATTAATTTCTTTCCTTACATCTATTCATTTTGTAGACTGTATTATGCAGCCAACATTCAATTATAAGAGAATATAGCGTACAATATTTGCTAAGCTCAGTCAAACACACAAAAAAAAACTGACCACCATTACCGTATTACACCTTTCACTTATACGGGAAAGCATGTATAATAACGGAAAAAAGAAAATGCTTTAGCTTACATATTTTACTTATTAAAATAATCGGAACATTTTTCTCACTAGTATTTCTAAAATCACATTTCGAAGTATCAAAACTTTGTTTGATAAGTAAAACCTTAAATATTTTGCTTTTGTGTCGCTTCTGTGGTCATACCGGGAGAACAGCCAAATATTCCTGCGTGTATGGATAGTATTTTACACGCTTTATCAAGAAATAGAGCCATCTTGCCAGAAACATGTCACGTTTTCGCAAAAATGAACGATTGCGTGCTATTGGCTTGTTAAAGGCAGAAATATCTCAGAATAATGTAGCAAGACAATTTTGGGTTCACATTAATACGATAAATGCTTTGTGAAGATGTTTTCAGTAAATATGGGTCGGGACCGGCCACGAACAGGACGACCACGTGTGACGCAATGTTGGTAAGATATGTATATACTGACGTTACTGGTTCCAGGCATCTTTGACCGCTAGAAGCATTTCGGGACTTTGACTTATCATTTCCTGAACCAGTAGAAACAGGTGGCTTGAGGCAAATATCCAGCCTCTACGTCCTTTTAACCGTCAAGTTTTGCTTCAATATCATCACACAGTTGCGCCTTTTGCCTGGTGAAAGCGACTCATCAACAGGGACTGGTCCTAAGTGCTATACAAAGACGAGTATATATTTCGCAATGACGGTCGTGTTTGGGTTTATTGTTGGAATAGGTACCTTGACAGTGACGTTTGTGTAATTCCGCATCGTCATTTCAGCGCAGGAAGCATTATAGCCTGAGGGTAACTTTACAATCCTGGAGGGACCCCTTCGATTATAGTGGAAGTCAACTTTGCATCAGCATCCAAATCTCCCTATAACGTTGGATGCATGGAACCAAATTAGGTATCAGATGAGTATATTGGTCAAAATCTGTCAATATTTGTCGGAGGCACGGTACTTTAAAAAGTTAGTTTTCTCTCAGTTTTACGGTCCAGTTTCAGCCAAATTTCATATTTCTTGTTTTTTAACAAGATTTCAAATTAGTTTGATATTATTCAAAACGTGTAGATTTTCCAGAGTTTAAGACAAAATAGACGATTTCTCCGAGTCCGTCATTGATAGTAATTCTCACCCAGCAGTCAACAATATGTTATATTGATAGTAATTCTCACCAGGCAGTCAACAGTATCTTACATTGATAGTAATTCTCACCCACCAGTCAACGTTATTTTTCATTGATAGTAATTCTCACCCACCAGTCAACAGTATCTTACATTAACAGTTATTATCACCCAGCAGTCAACAGTATCTTACATTGATAGTAACTCTCACCCTGCAGTCAACAATATCTTACATTGATAGTAATTCTCACCCACCAGTCAACATTATCTTTCATTGATAGTAATTCTCACCCAGCAGTCAACAGTATCTTGCATTAACAGTTATTATCACCCAGCAGTCAACAATATGTTACATTGATAGTAATTCTCACCCTGCAGTCAACAGTATCTTACATTGATAGTAATTCTCACCCAGCAGTCAACAATATCTTACATTGATAGTAATTCTCACCCAGCAGTCAACAATATCTTACATTGATAGTAATTCTCACCCAGCAGTCAACAGTATCTTACTTTGATAGTCATTCTCACCCACCAGTCATCAGTATCTTAAATCAATCATGGTGTGAAGTGTTTAAGTGGAGTTCAGTTGTCTTAAATACAAACAGAAAGAATCCATTTGAATTAAAACTGATAGCACAACTTCAGTTCATGTCATATGATCCAAGATGCAGGGTTTCAGAATGAATGTGACTAAATTAAACTTTCTAACCATAATTTACATCGTGGTTTATGTACATTTTGTTGATCTTAGCCCTGATACTGTCAAACATGATGTCCGATCAATTTTAATACAGAAACTGGTAGCAGATACAACATCTATACAGCACCTAGCTGATACAGTAAAAAGATCTGGCCTCGGTTGTTCAAAGACCAGGCAGAGATAACCAGGGGGTTAGTAAAAACTTTCAAATAGGAATCAAGCAAAATTGTGTACACTCTTTATCGTTTCAACTTTGTTGAGAAAAGGCAATTATTTGTTGAGTGTCAAGTTTGCTTTTTAAAGTCATGTTTATTCAGTGGCAACAATATGAATATTTCTCTAACCACTGGTTAACGTGAGCTAATCTTTGTTCAACCCAGGTCTTTTGATATATTGTGACAAGTCCAATTTGCTAACTAAAGGGAAATAAATCTTACAGCTTGAACCAAAGAATGACAATGAAAATAAAACAAGTGGCAAGAACTCAACAACCAAAATAAACAAGAATTCGAAGGAAGTGATTGTGTCGCCTGCCTAGCAAGGTTTTTGGAGACGAGTTTTATGGAACAATAGCCATAGATATTAATTGCTTTTATGCCATTTATATAACTTGTCCATTTGTTTGTGATGTGATGAGTAAACCTGCAGTTTAGATTATAGTGTTGAAGGGAAATGTATCATGAGAATAGATCCGTATATCATAATTACCCATAGCATTAGAAATTCTTTTTTTTTAAATACTGATTTGCTCCATATACAGCAGGAACAGGGAAAATTAATTTTCTTTTTACTGCCACAACGAATTTCACCTTTGACCTTTTGACCAAAACGGCAATC
The DNA here is from genome assembly GCF_031769215.1 of Ylistrum balloti. Classification (NCBI taxonomy): domain Eukaryota; kingdom Metazoa; phylum Mollusca; class Bivalvia; order Pectinida; family Pectinidae; genus Ylistrum; species Ylistrum balloti. Next base: position 14,111 of record NW_026783067.1, read on the forward strand.
CAAAGCAACTACCTTTGGTAAGGTTATCGTACAAATTTTCTATCTATAGTAACAGTGACCTTGACCTTTGACCTTCACACCGTTGGTAAGGAATCACTCCATGAAGTTTCAATGTAATTGTCCAAAGAAAACTGAGTTATTGCATGAAAACCAATCTCCTATATAGGGTTACACTGTCCTTGACCTTCAAACCTCAAGCAAGCAGTTCTGATAAGGAAGCACTGAATGAAGTTTCAGGTAGATCAGCGAAAATGTACTAAATTATTGAAAAAAAAAATCCTATTTATAGTAACGTTCACCTTGACCTTTGAACATTGGACCTGAAAAGCAATGCGAAGCAAGCACTTTTGGTAAGGAAGCACTGTATGAAGTTTGATGCTGATCAGCAAAAGGGAATAGAATTTATTACAAACAAAATTAATTTTCTATTTCTAGTAACAGCTACCTTTACCTTTGACCTTCGCACCTGAAAAGCAAGCAAGCATCTGGTAAGGAAGCATTGTATGAATTTTGAGTTTGATTGGCCAAAGTCAAATAAAGTGTTCACGAAAAAACCAGACGACAGCACCTAGATGTTGTCTGCGGCGGGCAGGCTACACAAAAATTGGCAAGAACTCAACATTCAAAGAAAATAAATGGATTTTTCTAAAAGTAGCAAGAACTCAACATTCAAAAGATATCAACAAAAAGAGAAAGATGGATCACCCGTAAATTCTCTATAACTTCATCTACAGTTGGATTTCTTCCACCTAGACAGATGACAAACAGAGGAAAGCAGATATATTACAGTAGAGTACCTATATTTTAAGTGTTAAGGTCTTAGTCTACAGTAAAACTAAGGAGCATATTTTTACAGTTTGTCACAAAAAAGCAATGTTATATGTAATAAATCTATTTTTTTGTTTCAGCAAAATTTTCTCATTACAGAATGTCTATAAATGAAACTTTGATAATACAACAACAAATTTCAAAACTGAAGTCTATGTTCTTAGAGTCAATTACTACACTGCAAGATAAACAACTTTCACAATTGTTCATGTGAACAGAATAACATTATGTCTCAAGGCTCTCATTAGAAATAGAATATCATTGAACAACAAGATCTTACTGGCTACACTAAAACTCTCACTTTCCAATGAACTAGAAGATCCTACAAGCTACAGTGATACTCTCATTTTTCATTGAACAACAAGATTTTACTGGCTACACTTACACTCCCACTTTCCAATGAACTAGAAGATCATACAAGCTACAGTGACACACCATGCCTTTTGACATATTACCAACATACCTCATTTTCCATTGCTGGGTTTACTTCTCCATGTAGAGATGGTTTATGGTTGCTGTCACTAGAAGTAACTGACAGTTCCACGACCCTTGAGCCTTCCTCCTCACGTTCAACACCCTGATAAGACTGGGGTCCTATCCAGCTGAGGAGAACTGGCAGGTATACAAGTCCGTGGAACACTCCAAACACCACCACCAGTAGAAAAACCTGTAAGCATCACAATCAGGTGAATGCTTTACACTCAACAGTCCATTCAATTTGAAAAGATTGATACAATGGACTCAGAACCTGAATCTACTAATGCCCAAAGTCTATTAATGAGCTTTAACAGATTCTTATTTGTAATGTTAAAGAGACATAATCACAAACTGAAGATTCATTGTATATTAGTAATACCGTGAACATGAAACATTCAACAGCACTGCCGACTCGCATACATCTGGGTAGGTAAATATTAACCAAGATATTGCCAGACTATCCGGGTACAGGAATGATAAACATGGCTTATCTAGAAATATAAACACTATATATTTACCTTAAAAAACGTGGTAAACACATAACTGTTACTGAGGGCAAGAAGGATGAAAGCCAAGAAGGTACTGAAGGCCCCACTAAACACTGGGCTTCCCATTTCAACAAGAGTGCCACGAACTCGGGCTACAACAGCAAAAATATCAAATATAATATTAAAAGAAAGTAAAAATGTATGTCATTAGATATCAAAACACTTGATAGCCATCTGGTTCTTGTGACATTAAATAGTCAGAAAAGCAGAGTTCTAACATCAAATAGTCAGACTGACTTCTACCATTAAATAGTCTGAAAAGGAGACATATTTCTTGCACTAAATTGTCAGGAAAACAGACTGACTTTTTACACTAAATTGTCAGGAAATGAGACTGATAATAATTTAAAAGTCTTTATGTGGCAGCTAATGAATATAAAAGGAACTAAACATTCATGTCAAATTTCCTGAAATTTTTTATTGAATAAGTTTGTACTTTGGACAAAACCATTCATTTTGTTGCTGTCTTAAAATTATTTAAAATTGACATCACAAATTAGCCATAACTCCTGCTGAATCAGTAGAGCCATAACTCCTGCTGAATCAGTAGAAACACAAGATAAATTGTGAAGATACAACTCTCCCTTTAAATTTTCATTTGCCATGTTCTTCTTCAGACTGATCAGAAAATACAAGTTTCTGTGACATAGTTTTGACTTTAGTGATCTATTTATGGCTTTTTCAACCTAATTGTAATTTGGCAGAATATTGTTCAAAGAAAAAAATTGTGAGATGTATTATTCTTTTTACAAGAATGATCAATGTTATGTAGAATGTACTATGTTAAGACTTTGGTGTCTGTTCCATTATAATAGGAATATGATGGAAAATTCAACAGTGTATACCTGTAGCGTTTGAAAATATGTATCAAGGCATGAACAACAGTGGCTCAATATACCTATACATTTCTTTGTGTATGTAGGAAGTGTATGGTGTATTTAACATGTGTAATATGTAAAAAGGAAGCTATGTTGAATTGCTTGTAAAATATTTTCTGCATCCTTGGATAAAGAATAAAAGTGTTGTGTTTTCAGCGTGATTGCAAAATTGTCTTTGAAGCATAAAAATTGCAATATTTCATAAAAAAAAAGGAGTGTTTGTAGGTGGGCGGTACAATTTTGTACCAGAAAATTTGTCTCACAACCTGATTATAGTAATGATGAATTACACTTGTCATAATATTGTAAAAGGTCAAGGAGATGTAACACTATAATGACATTTTTCTCACCTAACAGCATTTAACAGAATAATTTCACTCTAACACAGCTCAAGTATGTTCAGACATCAGTAACACATTAATAGCTTTAAACGGATTAAATAAAAATGTTATCTTTCATCGTTCTTTTTACAAAATATTGGACAAAGGCTAATTGAGATTGGTACTTAATGACTAAATCAGTACATACAATTCCGGTCTCCAGTGAAAGTCATGAAATAGTGGCCGATGTGTGCCGAGTAGTCAATAGCCAGATCTATAGCCAGGATAAGGATGATACTGGTCACCGTGTCAATGGTCAACCCCCAGAAGTGCATCATCCCTCCTACGTCCAACTGGGGATAACAAAGGTTAGTATAAAAACACCACAAAAAGACATGAATAAGGAGGTCTGAAATTATTCTAACATCATACATCATTTGTGGAGTAAACTATTCTGGAGAGTGATATTATATATCAACTCTCTCATGTTGGTCTTATCAATCTTTTATATGTTAATGATAGTGATGCAGCTGACACAAAGTATTAAGGATTCAATATTTTTTCTGAAAGAAATGATGACTAAGTAAGCAAGAACATGCTGCTAACAGGCTATTTATCTGACCTTCAAACCACATAAATATGCATAAATATAGATAGACCCAATCACAAACTCTTTATCTGACCTTCAAACTACATAAATATGCATAAATACATAAATAGAACCAATCACAAAAAAAACATATAAACATTTACAAAGGCACATTTTATCTGACCTTCAAACTACATAAATCGAAATATAGAGGACTCAATATTTTTCAGACCTTCAAAATACATATATATATACAGAGAGACACAGACCAAAAACATAAATATACAGACACAGCTCTTTAACTGACGTTCAAACCACAAATAAACATTAATAGCGACACAACCACTCATAGGCTCTTTATATGACCTTCAAACTATACAAATATACATCCAGGAATCACACAAATTTTCACAGTACAGTTAAGTAAGAGCCCTTGGAAATCAAATTTTTTACCTAATCCAGTATACAAGGGAGACATTCACTGTTATGACCTACCAGTGTAAAGAGGACACAGGACAGGACCATAAGGCTGGTGAAGAGGTTGGCGATAAGTACGAGACATACAATAAACACACAGACAGCAGCTAGTGCCAGGTTCCTGTACAACTCCATCTGGATAACCTGAAATGTAATATCACGTAATTTAACAGTTCTGTTACTATTAAACATTGTCAACAATCACATCATTGTATACTTTCTCATCAGGCTTTGTGTTACATTGTATAAATCTATGCCAAGAGATGTTTTCTAATTTATAATTAAATGTAATATTGAACTTTGACCTTCAAACATATGTTTTTAACAAGAAGTAATATATGAAATTTAACTTGTGTCATCACTTAAGAGACTTGAATGAGGTGCCAATTCAGCAATTACTTTACATAACATTTTAAGGTAAAAGAATAGAGGCAACAAATGCAGGAAAGCCTTGAGAGCAGAAATCTATAATGCTCTGTGCTGTCATCAAAAGCCAACACTGTTGAAAATTAACAAAATTGTTCATTAATTAATTAAATTATATATGAGATAAGCTGTGGAATACCTTGTTTGTGTACCATCGTAAGTAGAATCTTCCATAGGCGAAACAATTGTCATTGGGGAAGAGTCCCGACACGATGCCCATAGTGTCGTCCATAGCTTTAATTTTGCTAGACGAGTCGGTTAACACGATGTGTGTGTATTTAATGAAGGATGCCTACAAAATAAAGTCTCCTATTAGCATAGACTCTTTGTGATAATATATCCAGGGTAAAAGTTCACCATGTTTTTGTAGTGACCATCTCTGGCAGCACAAGCAGTCAAGAGAAGTAAAATTTATATACTAAATTCAATACAATACTGGTATTTCTTGCACTTTAATATTGAAATGAACAAGATTGATTTGGTAAAAAAAACACAGCCAAAGAAGTGACAAACTCTAGGTAAAACATCATCAGAAGCTACATAAAACAAGCGTTTCCTACTTCAGTTTAGATTGGTCAATATATAATGACAGTGATAATAAAGATTTTAGAATACTACTTTAGTAAAGTGACATTTTCACCTGCAGTTTTCACAATAACAGAAACCTGTCCCCTAGGGTGTCTAACAAGCTACAGATACTGAACAGCAATCTTTCCTATTTATTGGGTTAGAGAAAAATCATCTCATTTGATCAGAGAAGCAAGACAGAATAACAGCTTTGGCTTCAAATTAGACATTTGAATCCTGCCTCTTTGTTTATATTTTTATGTCTGGCCAAGAAATGGATGAACAGATCACTTGTCTTTTTCCTGGACCATATCACAGACAGGCAGTGGACCCAGGACCATGATGTTAGAACATGAAGACAGGCCAAGGGCTCCTAGGACACCATATTTCAACATGACATGAACTCCTGTAACATTGAACTTACCTGGGCAATGATATTGAATTTTAGGCCAAGGAATCCTGGCTGTTCATGATTTTGAACTTACAGATTTTCAGACAGGACATGAACTTCTGTGCCTTAACCCAGATATCAATCCTCACAGTCAGGACATGAACTGCTGTAACATTGAATTTTCAGACAGTGACATGAACTCCTTGGCTGTTATATTGAATTTACAGATAGGGCATGAACTTATGTGCTGTTTTATTGAACTTACAGACAGGCTATGAATTCTGTGCTGTTTTATTAAATTTTCAGACAGGACATGATCCCTGGGTGATGATAATGATTTTGCAATCATGACATGAACTCCTGGGCTGTGTTATTGAACTTACAGACATGATGAGGACCAATGGGCAGTGGAATTGAACTTACAGACAGGGCTGAGCACCATTGGGTGATGATATTGAACTTACAACATGAGCACCATCCTGGGCTGTGTTATTGAACTTACAGACAGGGCAAGCACCATTGGACTATGATATTAAACTTACAGACAGGCCAAGGACTCCTGAATTGTTGGTGAACACCAGTTCGCTCCTGTGACGCAGTCCTGTAGCCTCAGTCGTCACAAACTCATATAACAGGTCGTAGAAATTTACAGAGGAACTTGGATATTTATCTAGAAAAAATTAATTTAATCAAGTTTAATTCATTGGCACCTTTAAAGAAATACATTTAAATTTCTCCAGATAATAATTTTGGTTTTACCAGGGTCTACGCTTTTTGTATTGATGGCTGGTTTCTATGACATCAACTGGGAATCCATACTAAAAAGGGCCAATTCTCCTCACAAAATATGTGGAAAATTAGGTATGTTATATAATCATAATTTTTTTCAATTCTATTGTAGCGATGCTGCTTTCAAGCAGCCCAGGAAAGTACAAGAGTTTTAACAAACTTACTGGCGTCCAGTCTGGAGGTGACGGAGGCTGTAGAGGTAGAGCTGAGCCAGTCTGTGAAGGACTTGAACCAGCTATCTGTTGTCCCTGAGGATATGTCACTGCTACCAGTTAGCTGAGTGTACAGGGAGTCAAACTGGGTCTTACTAGAAAAGTAATCAATATTCTCTGAAAATATATAACATATTTCTCTAAATAGCAACGAGCCATTAGTTTGAGTCACCATGTTGTTACTCATCAGGTATTTATCATAACACTGTAAACAATGTGAGTCATCAGAAACAAAAGCTGGAACAGAACAATTCATGTAACTCACAAGATTCCATGTCTGTTAGCATTTTACATAACTCACTAGATTTTATAAATCTGATAATTTTATGTAAATCATTAGATGATGTGTCTATGAGGAGATATTGTAATTTCTACATCTCTTAAGCAACAATTATAAATAAAAAGAAAATGTGAGACAGTTTTCTGAGAATAAGTTTTGAAATAATTTAGGAAGATACATCCTCAAAAAATCTTATTCTAGAACACCATTTAACTTTTATTTAACTTTTATGTTGAAGTAACCGTTACTGAACCTTTCATTAACACTCACTACAGCAGACTGGCGCTCAAGCCCCTGTGTTTAAGTATTCGTTACTGAACCTTTAATTAACACTCACTACAATAGACTGCCGCTCGAGCCCTTGTGTTTAAGTATTTGTTACTGAACCTTTAATTATCACTCTCTACTGTAGACTGCCGCTCGAGCCCCTGTGTTTAAGTATTCGTTACTGAACCTTTAATTAACACTCACTACAGTAGACTGCCGCTCGAGCCCCTGTGTTGAAGTATTCATTACTGGCACCGTCATACTTGTAGGGATAGGAGTCCGTTGGGATAAACCATATGGAGTTATTCTCATGCTTCAGCTCCACAAAACCCCAAATACCGAAGCCCAGGAAGATGGCAGTCACAATCATAGTTGCTATCTATATTCAGTAAAATAAAATCTGCATTCCAAATTCTATAACGTATGCATTATTATCTGGTACTTCTGTATCAAAATCAAAACATTAACTGCTATACTACAGAGTGTATCAGCAGAATTTATTCTACAAAACTTGAAATTAATGTTAATCTTAGCATTTGTAATGTATGTGTTTGTGTCCATTGATATGTAAGCACACTGTCAATAACAAATACATTTCCTGCTCTGAATTGAATGAAAAATATATTTGTAATCATATATGATTGTTAAATAAGAATTGCCTGAACCACACACTAAGCAGTCAGTATACAGAGGCAGGACGTAACGGAAATACCTTTACTGGTAAACGCATCAAATTTGGTGCGTAAAACTTCTTCATTGCTGCGACAAATAATTCTGTTTTACTGCATTCGTTTGGCTGATAGTAAGCATTGTGCCTGTAGCAACATATACATGCATTTCTGTCATCATCACGTCTCTTAGCACTCAAAGCAATACAGCCGACGTAAAATGTCGCCGCCAACAGGAACAGGGCAAATATGCCCAGGCAGCAAAACACACAGAAGGACCGCAGCGCTGGCAGTACCTGGAAAGGAAGTCAAAATATTGGTGAAAGAGAATGGTTAAGATGATCTTTATATATTGTGTGACAAATAAATTGCACCTCCACAACAGATCTGTAGTTGGACTCCCTGATCAAAATACCGATGAGTATTAATGTGTCTTTTTATAATGTAATATCAAAACACAGCATTACTTACTGTGGTGTCAAAGCATCTATCTGAGCAAGTAAACCAGAAATTGGCTGTATCTGATCATGATTCTACTGAGGGCACTTAAAATTGCAGTGCACTTCTCTTGTAAAAGAAAAAGCTCTAACTCTGACTTATAAACATTTTTGATATCAATTTTTCACTTTCAATATTTTTATTTGTTGCACTAGAGAAAGAAGCAAATTAATTTTTTGGGTTTTATTTTTTGTTTTTGTTTTTTATTCGCAATTGTTATTTCTGGTCCTGATTGACGCAGTTACACAATTTTTACTATCCCCTTTGTCTAATTGGCCGATCGACAACGCAAAAATAACCACGCCTACCGAAAATCAAGGGAGGCTACTCTCACCATCTCCGACAAACAAAATGTCGTCAGCATTGAACGTCATTCCCGATGATATTGGACTTAATTATACTTCTAACGTATCGTTGAAGAAAAAATTAAAAGCGAACGGTTTCGTGTCTGGTTCATACTTTCAACGAGCGTCCTTCCAAACAAGAGACGATGATACAGTTGAAATTAGTGGCCATGTTTTCCCCAGTCAGCGGAAAATTTGGGGATATATACCATCTACGACCTGTTTTCAGTCGAATATTATGAGGTTTTCCTTTTTAAATAAGGTTTACATGGCAAATCACTGCATTTATTCAATATATATACCAATCAATAGGGAATTCAAAATACTAAATTTGTATCTATGAATTACAGCCCTTTCCGTTGTTGAAGGAGTAAAAACTGTCTTTTTCATTTGACGCATATTGCCAGAACCGAGTAAGTCGCCACATTACTACAATCCGTTTTTCAGACGAGTATTTCTGAGACGGTTTTTTTTACTTTTTAAACTAAGTTTATATGTGGTAGCAGTGCAATAATTAAATAAAGAAATATACCGGTCGTTAGGGAATTTGATAACCTAAAATTATGTGTATATATTTTCCCTATACTCGCCATGTTAAATCGAGTCGATTTCAGTCTCTTTTGGTATACTGTGACTCACTGGTCACTTATTGGGTTTTCAGATTTTTACTCAACTGTTTCCGTGAAATCGATAATTTTGCCATTTTAACAGTCAATGTCACTTTTATGGTTCATCTTTGAAAATTTTCATTTCTTGTAAAGTGGTCACAGTAACCTATATTTTCATATATAAATATATATATATATATATATAAATTTTCGCTGAAGATACCCTTTAAACACCACACAATGTTGAATCTGTGTATGTTTTTTTCCTCTTTACATTTTTGTTAATAATTAAAAAGATAAAAAACAAAAAAACAAAACAAAGTTCAAGTGGTGTGATAGTTTTCTATGGAGCAGAATTAATGAAATAAAAATAAAAACAGTCGCCATGCAGGGTTAGCTCAGTTGGTAGAGCATAGGCTCCACGACCAGAAGGGTGCAGAGGGCCAGGTGGGTTTGAATCCCTGCAGCAGCAATTTCTTTCCCTTGAAAATTCACCTCTCATCTCTGTTTCAAGTGGGAATGAAGTGGTAAACCCCAAAGAAACAAACAAAACAAGTTTGCGTTTACAGTCATATAAAGTCTTTATAAAATGGCCACCAAGATACATTACTGATATAATGGTTACTTTCTAAACTGGCATTAAATTCTTAAATTTTTGGTTTTTTATGTATATCATGTTAATGTTTTTTTTTTTTTCATCAAGAATGTTAATACCTTATTGGAAGACTTTAAAAATTTTATTTCAACTGTTTAACCATAACAGTAAACACTCATATTATCACAGACCATTCACAAAGTAAAACTTTGTAAAAGAGCAGAAACATGTCCAGATAATTTCATTTCCCTTCATTCAATAAATATCCGAAAATGGTCAGTCCGAAATCAAGCTTGTTTATAAATACACACATTAACATGCGGCTTATTAGCACATGAGAGAGGATTATAAAACTTATGCTAGCAAAATTTTGAGTGAAAAAAAATACTGATGTTCATTGAGTCTGTGAATATTTACGCACTTTTGAGCAGACATAAAAATAAAAAAAAAAATGCTTTAATCTATAAGGACACCGCAGGATCTCCTCGTTAAGTTGATACTTAGGCCGTCCGCACAATCGGAGCCAAGATTTTCACTTCTCATGCTTCATCTGAGATTTGGGAAACGGTATGAACACAACACCTCCCTCTAATCGCTCTGGGTAGCGAAATCGGTGTTGCAAATTTCCCCAGCAGCAACGTTTCACCATTGTCGGAGAATGTCGGAGTAGCGAAACGTAAACAAAGAGGCGAATACTACCCGCGATCTGATTGGCTAAACCGCGCTGTCAATCAAAAGCTGTCGATCGGCCAATTACTGAATGATTCCCAATACTAACTCAATAATAACCAGCACCAGTCCAACACAATCCAATCCTACGCAATACCATACATCACTCAAGATTAAACACTGTTCGTCTACCACTGATGGAATAATCAGACAAATTTGACCAAGGTCCTGTGACAATGAATACAGTAAATCTATTAACAGACTTTGTTTAACTTCATCAAAGCGCCTATCAAACATACACATCATGATTCTAGATATCTGATTCAACA
>NW_026783068.1:0-22493 GCF_031769215.1 Ylistrum balloti
CACAGAAATGGCTGCAGGTGTTGCTAGTCCTAAGGCGCAGGGGCAGGCTATGACAAGCACTGTTATTGATGCGTATAACGCAAGCGATAGACGGGAAGTAGCAATTAGATCCATAAGCTTGGAAAGCTCTACTTGCGACGCCTGCTGCATGTATATATCGTGAAGAGGGAAGGGGAGGCCTAGGCTAAAACTCCCTCCATAATCCCATGTATTACGGAAAAATGCCGTGATAATAGAAAGAGGTATGCTGGGAATTAACAACCATGTAAGAAAACTACATAGTGCAAGACAAAAGATAATTGGAATAAATACAGAGCTTACCTTATCCACCATAATTTGTATTTTCGGTTTAGTGTTTTGTGCTCGTTCTACAGCCTGTATAATTTCTTGAAGAATACCCTCGCTGGGTCTATGGATAAGCTTAAGAACAACCTGCCCTTGAAAATTTAATGTCCCCCCAATAAGTTTGTCACCCACACCTTTGTCTATTGGGAGGTTTTCTCCTGTAAGCAGCGATTCGTCTACCGTGCTAGCCCCTTGGACAATTACCCCATCGCAGGGTATGTGCGAAGCGGGTTTTACAAGTACCATATCGCCTAATCGAACATTCTTCGTTTCCACCTCACGTTCTTCACCGCTTTCTGTTATTACAGTACAAAACTGAGGTATAAGTTTTAGTAAAGCTTGCTGTGCACCAATAGATTTTTTTTTCAACAAGTTTTCTATCGATTGCCCTGTAATTGCAAGTGTAAGTATCATCCCTGCTAATGCAGAAAAGTTTTGTATAGTAATGCTTGGGTAGTTGTATCTAAGTAAAGAGAGAACACCAGTAAGAAGCGCCATACTTACTCCTAGACTGGTAAGAGTGTCCATATTACTATACCCTTTCTTTAAGCTATTCCATGCAGACAGAAAGATTTCTTTCCCAATACCTATACTCAGAGTGAGTGATATAAGAAGCGTAAGTAGTTCAGCTGTAAATGGAGGGAGGGCGAGCTGTTGATGTGTGAACATAAGCAGCATAAGTGCTATAAAACCAGCCCATGCAAAAACCAAGCGTAATATAAGGCGCGTGTGTGCTTTTGTGTGAGAAGATGGAGTGTGTTGTACTGATGCGATTTCTTGCGAATTAGGAGTTTCTGTGGTGGCACCGCTTATTGTTTCGATGTTTGTTGCGCTGTATCCCACTGCTTTTACTGCATCTTTTATGGATTGCAACGCAATACTTTCTGTGCTATGAAGTACTGCTGTTCCGTTTAGTAAGTTTACATGTGCTTCGCTACTACTCTCTATGTTACCAAGTGATTTTTCCACTGAGACAGCACACCCAGCACAGTGCATTCCCTGTATTGTAATTTTGTATTGCATGTTCTATGCTCCTTTATTAGCATGCTGGTTCAATTTTATTTATACTGTATCTATATTATAATAAAAAAAGTGTATTGTAATACAGCATCTACTAAAATAGCATTCTGTGTCCTGGGATACTTTTGCATGCTTTGCTCTATTACCCCAACAGTATACGCCTCTACCACATTAAGAACAGAACTTCAGGAATCTCTAGCTAAAGACGAAGTGTTACTACTCCGCTATTCGTTGGCAGAGGAATTGACCATACTAACAGGTTCTTATATCGAGATACATTTTACTACAGCGGGTGGATTGAAGCAAGTACACTCGGCGATTATACGTACAGGGAAACACACATTGTACTGGTACCCGCAGCACATAGAGATTCCCTTTATTGACATAGAACTCCATTCTCGCATTGTTGTTGCGGGAAGCAGAAAGCAGGGATCCTTTCTTTCGTTGCGATATTTGGATCTGTCGTTTAGTGTGGAAAAACAAAAAAAATCTGCCCTCCCAGCTTCTTTTCATGCTATGACGCATTGGGGCAACCCTTTAGAATCAGAGAAAGATTTCATGCTCTTTAGATGGCAGCCGTTTCCTAAGGTGCTGGTTTTCTTTTTCAAGAATAAAGCGGTTCAAGCACGTTATCTCAAGCGACTTGCCTTCTTTGTGGAAAAAAGAGGAACACGTAATAAAATTACATATAATAATGAAACAGCGAATAGGGAGGGGTGGGGCGCACACGATTATGATGCAGAAGATATTATGCGAATATTTGAAAAAGGGAGAACAGAGGTATTCCCGGTGCTTGACAAGGTTACGGGTATTTTTCCTTTTAATGAGGAAGAGCTTATACTAAAACGCATACTTATTGAAGAAGCTGTACTGCAGATTTCCGAACTAGATAGAAAAGACTTTGTAGAACAAAAGCATGATACAACATTTATTGCACAATTACCTATACAAGCTGCAGAGGGTTTTGTGGTAAGCGTGGCACTTAGCTACAGCCAAGAACTTATCCACGCCTTACTCACCCATGAGTTGCTTCATGTGCTGTACTTTTTTGATACAACATTGCAAGCAGAGGTGCAGAAGCAGTGGAATAGTATAAGCGAGCAAGACAGAAGGGTATGGCGCTCATTTCTTGCGTACAATGGATACGACGAGCAGTATGATTATCTTGTGATGAATGAGTTCTTTGCATATCTTCTCCAACGCCCTCTGAAAAGCTTGGATTGGTACATCCCTGCTCGTATCATACCAGAAAGCAGATACCGCATAGCACCCGCAGCACAACAGCGGTTTATCGATGGGGCAAAGAGAGCTGCACGCCACCTTGAGAATTATCTCCAAAAGGAGTTTTTTCTACATGCAGGAAACCTACAATACAGTACCCCCATTGTACCGTAATGCAGTAATAAACCCTCTATTCTTTATAATAGTAATATGAATGCATTTGATCTAAAACACATATTTTATGATTATTTTATACAGAAATCGCATGCAAGGATCAGAGACTCGTCATTAATCCCTGAAAACGATCCCACAGTACTATTTACTACAGCGGGTATGCATCCCCTTGTTCCTTATTTACTTGGACAGGAGCACCCTGAAGGTAGGCGTTTAGTAAACTGTCAACGTTGTATTCGAACAAAGGACATAGAGGATGTAGGTGATGCATCTCACCTTACTTTTTTTGAAATGCTAGGAAATTGGTCGCTTGGAGATTATTTTAAGCAGGAAGCAATAGAAATGAGTTTTGAGTTCCTTACGAGCTCTCAGTATTTAGGTGTAGCAGTGGAGGATATAGCAGTTACAGTGTTTGCTGGTAACGCTCATGTAGCAGCAGATGAAGAATCAGCACGTATGTGGGAAGCTGTAGGTATTCCCCGTAGCAAAATATTTTTTCTCGGCGAAGAACATAACTGGTGGGGCCCAGCTGGACAAACCGGTCCCTGCGGTCCGGACAGCGAGATATTTATTGACACAAAGAACAACAAGGATTCTCATAGTACGCCTGGCACAGACGATGGAAGATATGTTGAAGTATGGAATAATGTATTCATGCAATATAACAAGACAGCAGCAGGAGGTTTTCTTCCTTTACAGCGAAGATGTGTAGACACAGGCATGGGACTGGAACGCAGCGCAGCTATATTGCAAAAAAAGCAGTCTGTGTATCATACAGAGCTTTTTATTCCTATCATCCAACATATAGAGACATTAAGTTCAGAGCGCTTTGATGTCGACGAGCGGAAAACCCGAGCTATGCGTATTATAGCAGACCATATACGAGCAGCTGTGTTTATCCTTGGAGACCAGCGTGCTATACTTCCTTCTAATATCGGACAGGGATACATACTCAGACGTCTTATTCGCAGAGCTATGCGTTTTGGAAGACAGCTGGGCATAGAATCGCTTTTTCTTTCAGAGCTTGCAGAGCTGGTAGTAAAGATCTATGCAGTGGAGCATCCGCGCCTTGAGCAAGAAAAAAGTACTATTTTCTCTGAGTTACAAAAAGAAGAAAAAAGATTCTTTCAAACCTTGGATAAGGGGGAAAGGGAACTTAAAAAACTCTTTGCTGATATGCAGTTAAAAGGTAAAAAAAGAATAGAAGGTAAGGATTTATTTCATCTCTATGACACGTATGGTTTTCCTAAAGAAATAAGTAGCGAACTAGCACATGAGCACAACTTAGAAATAGACGAGGAAGGTTTTGCGCAAGCCTATAACGAACATCAAGCAAAGTCAAAAACTGACGTAAAACAAACGTTTAAGGGTGGCTTACAAGATGCTTCAGAGGTAGTGGTACGTTTGCACACAGCTACCCACCTTCTGCATCAGGCGCTTCGTATAGTTTTAGGTTTACATGTTTCGCAAAAAGGTAGCAACATTACAAAAGAACGGCTACGCTTTGATTTTTCTCATCCTAATAAAATGACTGAGGAGGAGATATCGAGGGTTGAGGCTATGGTAAATGACGCCATCCAAGCCTCTCTCCCCATACGCGTTGAAACAAAATCCTTGGAAGCCGCAAAAAAAGAAGGGGCCCTCGCTTTCTTTACGGATACATATGATGAAAAAGTTACTGTGTACTCCATAGGAGATTTCTCTAAGGAAGTCTGTGGTGGTCCACATGTTGAAAATACCAAAAAACTAGGTTTTTTTAAGATAGTAAAAGAGCAGTCCTCGTCTATGGGAGTGCGAAGAATAAAAGCAACATTAGAGTGAGTGTTTGAGCATCAGTTGTAGCTGGTTAAAATCAACCCTCACTATTGCACAGCAGAAAAACCCAAAGCTCGTTCAAGTGCATCAATACTTTTTTCTATACCTCTTTGCAGTTCTTTTGTTTTTTGTTTTATACTTTCCGACATACGAGATTGAATGGCGACTCCTAGTAGATCTCGTTCAGCACGCACTGCACGGTATACACGCGCTATAGTAGTTTGCTGTATTTCTATTGCATCCTGTAGTGCGCTAAGCATGTACATACTACGCTGCTCCTCACTTTTTATTTTCTCATGTATAAACTCTTCGATACTTGCGTACAGCAAAGCTTGTAACTCTGATATGTTTTCTTCTACCAATGGTAAGAGTAGGGTACCCAGCTTTTCTTCTTGGGAAACAGTAAGTTGTTTTATATGTAACTCACCTTTTTCAAAACGAACGTTAGTTGTAAGTTCAATGGAGCGAAGGGCTTCTATGCTGTTCTCAGTGCGCGTCTGGTAAGGGGCAGCGCTTCCATTTACTCTTATTCCTTCTATGCGTATACGAGCATCTGCATTACCTCTGTAAGCGTTCTGCATATTAAGACGTATATCTGCATCTAGCATTGCATTCATACTGTCGATGGGAAGCAGGCCCATCCCCTTATGGAAATTTGTTTGTATACGTTCAAGTATCAACTTGCTTTCCAGTAAGGGGTGTGCGTTGTGGAATGAAAGCACCCCAATACCCCGCGCAAGCAGTGATGTTCCCACTTCTTTCACACGAAAGTGCAATGCATTCATAGTTGTAGAATCAGCATTAATTGCAGTTTCTCCACTCACAGTGATGCGCTGGGTTTCGTTTAGTGCCATGCCAAGAGAAAACTTCCGTATGCGCAGCGCAGAAGCATGCACAACTGCTTCTGTAGTAAGCGTATTATTTTCGTTGCTATCTGTGTTATCTGTGCTTATTGCTGTGTCTTCAAGCGTAGCTGTGCTTGTATCTGCTAGCTGATCGCTTGCTTGCTCTAACTCCACTTTGCGAGGCGCTGTTGGCGCTTGTATGTGTATGGGTTCTCCCGTTTTCTTAAGCTCTGTAGATATCTTGTCTAATTCTACTGTATCTATTTTTATGTCTGGAATATTTTTAATATCAAGGGGAGATATCGATGTATTTTCCTCAGGGGGAGCTATATGGATAGTATCAAAGTCCGTGTTTAGCTGGCTAGTAATTGTATCATCAAACACCGAAGGAAGTAAAAAAAGTGGTAGTAGGGGTTTTGTATTCTTTGTGCTATTCGATTGCAAGTGTGGGGCAAAGAAGCGAAGCGTGTTCTCTAGCATCCTCCTATAACGTACGCCGTATTGTTTCAGTTGTTCGGCTATCAATACCCTGCTTATTACCTTCCCAATTTCTGTGGCTGTGCTTATTTTGTCATGCAAGAATACACTGTCGCTACGCAGTAATTGCTCTATGCGCCTAGAGTCTCTATGAATTTTTGCAATAAGCTTATCAAGTAGAGCGCTCACTTCTTTAATGGCTATAATTTCTGCCTCTACTTTTTTATAATCAGCAGTAGTCTTTTCCATGTATTGCTGTATAGTGGCAAGCGAAGCACGCTCTAATGCATTGTGTTGCTTGTCAGATAATAGAGAGGTATGTATTGTATTTACAGCGGCGGTGCTTCTATGTAACTCTTTCTCTATACTTTTGCTTTCTTGCTGTACGGAAGAGAGCCATACGGCACTGGACAAGTACTGTACATGGTTTTCAAAGTACTCCTGAAGAGGAATAAGGGAAATGTAATCGCTTATTCTAGGCAACGCAGATGATGAATGATCTAAGTGTGTAGAATGCGATTTCTGCTTTGGTGTGTCTAGTCGTATATCCTTGATAAGTACATTGTGTATATCTATGGTGTTATTAAAAAACAGAGACGAGAGGGAAAGTGATAGTGATGCACCCTTGCATACAATCAGGTATGTGTTTTCCTCGTGAGCGATAAAAAACCTTGCAATGTCTATACGCGAGCGAAATAAATCAAAATCAAGACCCTCTATTTTCAAATTAATACCAAATGCGTTTCTTATTTTGTGTTCTAGATAACGGAGGGTAATTATATTGCGAGCAAAATAGAGCGCTGTGCCGCCCAGTAACAGTACAAGGAGTATTCCTATAAGCCATCGCTGCATATGCTTTGCAAGGGTTACAGTTCTATGTTTCATGTCTCCGCTGTGCAGCGTCTGTATCTTGCAATTTAGCAAGGGTTTTGAGAATCTTTTCTTTGCTTGGAAAGGACCCTGCATAAAGCTCTGAAAAAGGGCTAGCTCTATGCGCTTGCACTGGGCTCCAGTTTACCAAGTCTTCAATGATAAGGTGAGGAAATAATGTAAACCCTATAGCTGCTGTATCAAATCCAAAATACTTAAGAAATGTATCATAACGCCCACCATGTGCGAGGGGGACGGGGTGCTTTGAGGTATAGACAGTGTAGATGGTATCGCTATAATAACTATGGCTTCCTAATTCAGAGAGATCACAACGAATACGATTTTCTTTGTCCATCTCCAGCAAGGGCTCAAAATAACTACAATAGTTTTCAAGTGCAGTGTTGCTGTTACCCATTATATTCTCAAGCTTTTTCCGTTTCTGGCTAAATTCTTTAGCATCTACAATATCAAATATAAGCTCTAACACATTGTTATGCACATATTGCTGAAGCTCCTTGTGTTTTTGTTGTTTGATGTATTGGATAAGGAGAGGATAGTTTTCGCTTTCATTGTTCACGTTGCTAGTCTTGAGCAATTCATGTGTAAGAGCAATGGAACCAATATGAAGATGGAATGTAGGTATCATATTAGAAATGGTATTGTGCAGCAAAGCAATAAGCTCGATTTCTGCAAGTTGAGATTTTTCCCCAATGAGCTCAACTCCACTTTGCCATTGCACAACATCATGCTGATTTACAGAGTGCATAACCGCATTAGAATAGTAGAGGCGTAGTGGGACTTGGTGTTCGCTAAGGTGAGAACCCAGAATTCTTGAGAGGAACAATGTACTATCAGAGCGAAGCACAACAAGGTCCCTCTCTGCATTGAGGGCCCTAAATAACTGGTCCTTGCTATTTTTTAAGAATTGAGAGTATGGTGCTTCTATGTCAATAAGGGGGAGTAATGTTGGATGGTAACCCCAGCGCTTAAACGTGGACTCTATTGCCTGCAAGTGCTCACTGTATCTTCGAAGTGAGCCAAAGTAATTTTTCGAATCGATGTTTTGCTTATTCATTCTATATTACTTATTGTAGCATGATAAAAGCAAGGCAGCATATGCGCTTGTACATGCTCTTTGTTTCTTGCAAAGGTATACTATACTGGCTATAAGGAAAACAAAAATACGGTATGAAAACCGAATTACTAGAGGCACATGAATACAAAAAGGCAGTGCAGTATCTTAGCATGGAGCAAACTGTAGTGCTTCCCACAGAAACGGTATACGGACTTGCCGCACATGTACATTCTGACATCGCTTGTTTGCAAGTATTTGAACTAAAAGAACGACCAACCGACAACCCGCTTATTGTGCATTGTGTAGATTTAGAACAAGCAGAGCAGTACATGAGCAAGGAAACAGAACTGCATAGAAAAAGCGCAGAGTTAGCATTAGGCATTTTACACGCCCACTCCCCTGGTCCTATTACTGTTATTTGTTATGCCAACAACAGAAGTAGTAGCATAGCAAGGGCAGGGACTTGTACCATAGCACTGCGTATCCCAAGCCACCCTATTTTTAGAAATGTTTTAAGAGAACTAGGAACTGCCCTTGCTGCACCTAGCGCAAACAAATCCGGAAAACCCAGCCCTACCAACCCGCTTATGGCATGGGAGGCAATGGCAGGAAAGGTTGTGGCAATTGTGGATGGGGGGCAGTGTCAGTACGGTTTAGAATCGAGCATAGTTGATTGTACTTATGTAAGCCAACAATACCCCCAACCCATAGCACGCCTTGTTCGCCCAGGCGCTATACAAGCAGAGGATATACAGAAGGCAGTTCCTACAGCGTTGCTTAGTGTTACTACCAACGAGCAGGTTCATGTAGCTCGCAAAGTTCCTGGCGCTACGTACAAGCACTACGCCCCCAGCACGACCTTGCTTGCCCTTACCGTAAGGGATGCTACATCTATACATGTACACATACCTCGTAACAGCACTCTTCTAAAGACAGAGAAAGCACCACTTACCTGTGTAGCAGGTATAGAAAACACAGCCGAGCTTTGTAACACACTTCAAGCACTCTCTCTATCTTTACTCCCTCAGCATATAAGAAACCACGCTCGCATAGGGTTACTTCTTGCACCAATAACACAGGAAAAGCAGAAGGGTATTATGTCGCATATCAAAAAAGAACAGTGGACTTTATTCGAGGTCTTTCATACTTGGGAGGAGATGGCACGATTTTTATACGAAAGTTTTGCAAACGCCGACAGACTTGCACTGCACTTACTCTATCTCTGCTGGCCCAGGCAAGAGCAGCACCCAGCTTTGTATAATCGCATACTACGTGCCACCGAAAGCGAGGGGTTTAGCCATGTACAAAAAATATTTTTTCAGAAGGAAAATAGTAGGATGCAAAATCAATAAAACCCTGCCGAAGGGCAGCAAGTTTTGTGCTGTTGTATGTTCCTAAGCCGTTTTCAATAACCACATTTTTATAGAGCAAAGGAAGTGCCGGACGAACTTTTCGCATCCGTTGTAGATGGTCCTGCCCCATGCGAAAAACACCATAGCTAAGCGCCTCTATTTTATCGGCAGGGCAGTGCTTAAGCAGGGTAATAAGAGCTTCCTTATACTCTTTTTCCCATCCAGAATAGTAGAGTATGGGATCAAAGCAAACCCTCACTCTCCATCCATCTTCTATAGCCCTCTGTATCTGCAGTATTCTTGTGTGAAAAGATGCGGTTCCGTGTTCGTATCTGCTTATAACGCTTGGGGGAGAAAGAGACCACACCAACACCACGTTACGAGAGAGCGATATGGAACGCAGTACGCTATACGCGTCGCTTTTACTTCGTATTTCTAAATCCACATTAGGAAGAGCGTCTGCTATATCCCTCCATGTTGAGCAGAGAGGGTATATTGAATTTGTTGCTGGAAGATCACTAAGATAGGAAGCAATAAGATATATGCGTGCACTTGGGTCTTGGACGAAGTGGTTTTGAGATAGCATTTCTATTTCTTTCTTGAAATCCTCAATATTAACATATAGTACAATATGCGCAGATTCGTGCATGCCTGAGAGAAAACAATACTCACAGTGATAGGGGCAGTTTCGTATCATAGAGCAGGAGTATACATGCGCATCACCAAAGCTCTGCACTCTTTCAGTGCCTAAAAAGCTAAAACGTTGTTTCTGCCTTGCTAGTAGTAGCATTCTATTTTTTCTTTGCAGGGTGAAATTTTGTTTCTTTCTATTAAACATCTGTTTGTAATTCTGTATAGGGATAACGTTTGCATGGGGGAATCGAGCAAGCACATTGCGGCTTACTGGGTGTTCAAGCACAGCTGTTTCAACATAAATATGGCTAAATTGCATTATAATGATTATAGCAAATTGTATGCTGTAATATAAATATACACCAGCTTTGCTACATTATGTATGCGGGCAGTTATATAATAGCTTATATGCGGTAGTGGTGGAATAGGTAGACACGCTAGCTTGAGGGGCTAGTGACCGTAGGTCGTGAAGGTTCAAGTCCTTTCTACCGCATTTTAATAAAACGGCTAGCTATCACACTAGTCGAATATAAATATAAAGGAGTAATACATTGATTCATATTGGCAACGCTCCCTGCTCGTGGGGTATAATAGAAACAATAACACAGAATAGATTTACAGCAAGTCAGGTCTTGGAACAAATAAGTAGTAGTGGCTATGCTGGAAGTGAGTTAGGAGATTGGGGGTTTTTACCCACCGAGGCTCATGCGCTTCAAGAATTTGCTAGTCGCTATCAGCTTGTTATTATGGCTTCGTGGGTAAGCGTACGCCTACAAGATTCAAATAGCATTGAAGATGATAAAAAGCAGTGCTTGCGCGTAGCCAACTTGTTAAGCACAGCCTTTCCTAAAGAAAGGCATTATATAATACTTGGTAACGATCCCTTTGCAGATAAGGAACGGGTAGCATATGCTGGAAGGATAGAGAGTAAGCATTATTTGAGAAACAAGCATCCTGACCAGTGGCGGTCTTTTATGCAAAATGCAGATATCTTAGCTGATACTGTACTATCAGAGACAGGGGTAGAGGTTGTGTTTCATCACCACACTGGAACATGGATAGAAACAGACGAAGAGATCGAAGATTTATTACATGGAACAAAAGTACTAGGTCTTTGCTTTGACACGGGACATTACGCACAAACAGGAGCAAATTCTTCAGAGGGAATAAAAAAATACAGCTCTCGCATAAAACACATACATTTTAAGGATTGCGATGAGGCCCTCCGCATACGTGGAAACAAAGAAGAGTGGGATGTTTTTCGCTATTATAGAGATGGAATTTTTCCAGAGCTAGGAAAGGGAACGGTAGATTTTCCATCTATTATGCAAGAGATACGAAAAATGAACTATGAAGGTTGGATTATTGTCGAGCAGGATATATTGGATGACGTAACATCAGATCCATTCCAAAGTGCTGTAAGAAATAGAGAATACATACGTTCTCTTGAATAAGATTATATATTTTGGAGTACTTAAGCATGATTGCTTAAGACATTACTGATTTATAGAGCATACTTGAAAGGTGCAAATGAAAAGGGCACTACAAGTGCACAAGATGAACGAAAGTAATGCACTGATAAAGCCAGTAGACGTGGAATATCATGGTACAGCGAAGAAATAACACACAACATAACCCAAATATTGTATATTCAGACAAAAGAAATACAAACAAGCAACCATAAAACTACCTAAAGGGATACAATTAAATACCACAATGAGAATGGATGGTTTGGAATTATTGCGTAAACTAGAATCCAATGCTTTTCTATTGTGTTTGTTGACTCACAATGTAGGGGGATACTAGATAAGCAAAAATATGGAAACGAAGGAAGAAGACAAAGAGCAAGAGCGGAATTGCCTCAAATGACCGATAATGTCATAGGTGAATTCATCAATCAAATAGACAGAGTATTACACCCCATGGGGCATTTCTTTTTGCGGGTAGATAAATTAATTGTATGCAATGGTGTTAGTAAGTAGTTGAATGGTACTAGTTTAGAAATAGTTGATTTAATTACATGGAATAAATTAAAAATGGGTATGGGATATAGAACAAGACGTACAGGTGAATACTTGTATATATACAAAAAACACCAAAGAGAGCGAAGGGTGTGTGGACCAATCATAAGATTAAGGATGTATGGGAGGAAAAAATAGAGAGAAATCATGCACACAACAAACCTATTGAGCTTCAAAAAGCGCTTATCGAGGCAGTAAGCAACGAAGATGACATAGTTATAGACCCTGCAAGTGGAAGTTTTTCTGTGTTCGAAGCATGTAAAAAATCTAATAGAAATTTCTTAGGGTGTGATATCATGGGGCATGAGTGTTCTCTCAAGAAACGCAAAAGGGAAGAAGACCCAACCAGTCTCCTAGTGGGTATACTAGAATACTAGGAAATAAAGAATTAGGCAACTTAATAAGCAGATTGCAAGCCACTGTAATATCAGCGGGGAACGAATTAGAGAGTCTTATTTGGGAGAAATGCTGTAAAATAGAAGATATAGATGCGTATTTACAAGCAGAAAAATATCCCACTGGTGTGTACGTAGCAACAAAAACACAAATCAAAAAATCATTAATAGCTCAAAAGTCTTTTGAACCTGATTTTGTGGCTTTTGAGAAAACAAAAAACAATATTCACAATTGCTATGTAATAGAAGTAAAGGATGGAGATCAGTTTGATACAAAAAAATCTGCAGGAGAAATCAAGCATTTACGTGATTATCTTGCATTTATCTCTCAGAAAATACAGTTTATAGTAAAGCCAGTCATGTGTTCCTTTAACGCTACAAGTAAAGAGCAGGTAGTTGTGGGATTTAAGAATATGATAGAAATTGATGAAGCGTATACAGGGAGGGAGTTGTGTAACTTGTTCCACATAGATTTCGATGAGATAACCGATGTAAGAACATACCACCAAAAAGAAAACATCCACCTATTTATAAAATCGTTATTAGAGATATCAGAAACAAAAGAAATGATTATAGAACACTTGAAACATGAATTATAGCAGCGTTACAGGTATGAGGTGTATTGAAATACACCAATGCTCTTATGCTATACTATAAGTAGAGTAACATGTAATCACATTGCATTATTATTCTCAGCAAGGTGTAGACGTACAATCCTGGCATACATGTTTATGCAATGTGCTTTATGTATAATCACTGTCACGGGAGCTTATGTATGATGAAAAAACAATCTAATACAAAACAAACTACGAATAAAACCACTACCCCCCTACAAGAGATGGTACTACGTACTAATACACAGTACTGGAACGATTCCTGCTCTCTCGTAGAACTGAGGTACGCAATAGCAAGAGGGGCAACAGGGGCTACCACCAACCCTGTAATAGTAAACACAGTACTCTCAAAAGAGTTTTCCACGTATCAAGCAACATTAAAAAAAGCACTCAAGGATTACCCCAATGCAGGAGAAGATGACATAGCGTGGCTACTTATTGAGTACGCAGCAATTCAGGGGGCAAAGCTACTTGAAAAGAAGTTTGATCCAAAGAAGGGAACAGGTCGCATATCCATTCAAACGAACACTAAATACTATAAAAACACAGAAAAACTAGTACAGCAAGGGCTGCACTTTCACAGCTTAGCAAAAAATATGCAGGTTAAAATCCCTGCAACAGAGGCAGGGATTTGCGCAGCAGAAGAGCTAACGTACCAAGGGGTAAACATAAATGCAACAGTAAGTTTTACTGTTCCCCAGTCCCTTGCTATTGCAGAGGCTGTAGAAAGAGCTTTAGACAGAAGGGAGAAGGAAGGTAAAAGCAACGCGGCCATACAACCAGTATGCACCATTATGGTAGGGAGATTAGACGATTGGCTAAAGGCATATACATCACAGGAAGGCATTATCCTTGACCCAGAATGCTTAGAGTGGGCAGGTGTTGCGGTGTTTAAAAGAGCCTATGAAATATACAAAGAGAAAGGCTACAGAAGTAAATTACTTGCAGCAGCGTATAGAAACCATTATCACTGGTCTGAGTTTATAGGAGGAGATGTTATTGAAACCATTCCGTATGCCTGGCAGGTAAAATTTAATAACAGCACAATTGCAGTGCAAAATAGAATGAGCACCCCCGTCGATAGTGGTATTGTCAAGCAACTCACACAAAAAGTGCCAGATTTCAAAAAAGCGTATGAACCTAAAGGGCTCACTGAACGACAATTCAATAGTTATGGAGCCACTAAGCGCACGTTACTGCAGTTTGCTCAAGGATACGATGAGCTTGTCCGCTTTATTCGAGGGTATATGATAGAGGTCTAACCATGCTTATCTATAACAAGACTACATTTCAGGAAGGCTACAACGCCATTACAGAATTAGATGGCGTACACTCACAGATGCACATGGATTTCGGTATACTCAAACTCTCACGTGGGGCGGTGTTCCATTCAAAAGAAGCAAAAGAACGGGCCTTTCTTCTTATGGATGGTTCTATCGCATTCAAGTATGCAAACAAGAAGAATATTGCTATGCGCAATTCGCTCCTAGACGAGCTTCCCCATGTGTTGCAGGTTCCTAAAGGAGCAGAGGTAACACTCGTAGCCCACGAAGATTCAGAACTCTGTGTGCAAAAAGCAATAAATAATACAGACTTTGAGGCGGTGTATTACGCCCCCGAGCATATACGTCAGCAAAGATTTGGTGAAGGAACCATGCAGGATAGCTCAACAAGAATAGTACGAACTGTATTTGATGCTAAGAATGCAACGTTTTCAGAAATGGTACTGGGCGAAGTTATCAATTTTCCTGGTAAGTGGTCAAGTTATCCTCCACACAAGCACCCACAACCCGAGATATATCATTACAGATTCCCCGACGCACCAAGCCAGGGATTTGGATTTGGGCAAGTAGGCGAGAATGTATATGCAATAGCACATGAATCAACTATGATCATAGACCCCTGGCTTGTTCACCCCCAAGTAGCAGCACCGGGCTACCCTATGTACTATATTTGGATGATAGCTCATACAGAAGGCGAAAAATTTGGACCCAACAGTAGGCAGTTTGTTGATGAGCATGCATGGCTTTTGGATCCAAAAGTAAAGATTTGGAAAGATACGAGGAGCAAGGAATGAAAAAGATTATTGTGGGCGTCTTAGGAGCCGGTCGCATTGGTCAAGTGCATGTGCAAGCCATGCATAGAACCGCAAGAGTAGAAATTAAAGCAGTAGCCGACACTTATATGAACGATAGCATGGCGAAAAAGCTTTCGCAATATGGTATTAAGAACATCACACGAAACCCAAAGGATATATTTGATGATGAAGAAATACAAGCAATATTTATATGTTCGAGCACCGAAACCCATAGTGAATTTTCGTTGCAAGGTATAAGGGCAAAAAAACATATATTTTGTGAAAAACCAGTTGATATGGAGCTCGATAAAATAAAAGAAGTAAGAAAGGCACTGAAAAAAAGCCCTATAGTATATCAAGTGGGGTTCAACAGACGTTTTGATCATAACTTTATTGCGGCAAGGAAAGCAATACATTCAAACAAAATAGGCACACTCCGCATGCTAAGAATTACCTCTCGAGATCCCGCACCCCCCACCCTTTCGTATATAAAAGAATCAGGTGGTTTATTTATGGATATGATGATTCACGATTTTGATATGGCTCGATTTCAAACAGGATCTGAAGTAGAAGGGCTCCACGCCATCGCTGCAGTGCTTGTAGATAAGGAAATAGGAAAACTAGGTGATGTCGATACCGCAATAGTAAGCTTTCAATGCAAAAATGGTACAATAGGCGTAATCGAAAACTGCAGGCAGGCAAGTTATGGATACGACCAACGCCTAGAAGCACTAGGCGATAAGGGGTCGTTATGCATAGGGAACGATACTGAGTCTCGCTTAGAAATAAGCAGTAATAGTGGCGTGCTAACAGAGAAGCCCCTCCCTTTCTTTTTAGAGCGATATAAGGAAGCATATATATTAGAGCAAAAACATTTCTTTGATGCCATAGTAAAGAAAAAACCAGCTCCATGCGGAATTGAAGACGGCTTAGAATCAGTAAGGCTTGCATATGCTGCAAAACTCTCCTTAAAAGAAGGGAGACCAGTATCAATGAGTGAAATACAATAACATACGATAAGCTAAGAAGAAGAGGAAAAAATGCAATATAAGTTAGGAAATTACATACATGGAAACATTGTAGAGGCGAGTGGAGCAAAGCGTGATATTTATTCCCCTCTAGATGGGAGTATTCTTGCCCAAGGTGCTGATTCAAGTAAAGAAGATGTACGGAAGGCAGCGCAGGATGCAGCGCAGGCTCAAAGTAGCTGGGCAAATCTCACTACAAAAGCGAGGGTGGAGGTGCATTATAATTATCGAGGGCTACTCAAAAAGCATAGAGATGAGCTAGCTGAAATATGCCATAAAGAAAACGGCAAAGCAATGCCCGAAGCACTTGCAGGTGTAGACAAGGCAATAGAGCTTACTGACTTTGCATGCTCTATGCCTCAGCTTATTTCGGGTAGCGTTCAAGAGGTAAGCAAAGGTATCGAATGTAAGTACAGACGTGTGCCTATTGGGGTAGTGGCATCTATTACCCCCTTTAATTTTCCCATCATGGTGCCCCATTGGACCGTGCCAAATGCATTAGCGGTGGGCAATGCAGTACTCCTCAAACCTTCGGAGCATACTCCTATTTCCGCCATACGCTCTGCAGAGCTTTGGAAGCAGGCGGGTCTTCCTGATGGACTTTTACATGTAGTGTTAGGATCAAAAGATGTTGTAGAAGAGATATGTGATAACCCCTCCATTGCAGGGCTTAGCTTTGTGGGGTCCACTCCAATAGCAAAACTTGTATACACACGAGCAAGTGCTAACTTAAAGCGAGCACGTTGCTTTGGTGGAGCTAAGAATTATCTTATTGTTGCAGAGGATGCGCATCCCAAGGTTGCAGATGATATAATTTCTGCTTTTTGTGGAATGGCAGGGCAGCGTTGTATGGCTGCATCAGTTCTACTCAGCTTAGGAGAAATTACAGGGATTGTTGATGCAGTTCTGTCCCAAGCAAAGACTCTTGTACCTGGTATAACCCTCCCCCCTCTTATAAGCAAGCAAGCAGTAGAGAAAATCTCACAATATTTGGATAAGGCACAAGAAAGAGGAGCAAAGATACTTCTCGATGGTCGCACTACCCCTATCCAAGGGCCAGGGTCGGGGTACTATATTGGGGCTAGCATTATAGATTGGCGAGGAAGAGAAGACGAAATGCCCTTAGAGGAAGTATTTGGTCCTACGTTAGAACTCATACATGCAGATAGCATGGAGAGGGCAGCCGAATTACAAAACCGCTCCCCCTACGGCAATGCATCGTCTATATTTACTCAAAGCGGAAAAGTAGCAGCAGAGGCAACAAAGAGATTACAGGCAGGTATGATTGGGGTAAATATAGGCATTCCTGTACCACGCGAACCTTTCTCGTTTGGAGGAATCAAGCATTCTCGTTTTGGGGAAGGTGGGATTACTGGATGGTCTAATGTGGAATTTTTCACTGATACTATAAAAATAACAACAAAATGGAACCCCGAGGATAGAAAAGACTGGATGAGCTAGTCTTAGAGAGCCCTCGCTTTATAGTTGTATCAGCTGTGTTTCTTGTACAATAATAAAGAGAGGTTATACATGAATATTTTTTCTTTGAATTTCTTAGGCATAGTTATTGCTACTGTGCTTAGCTATATAGCAAGTGCAGTGTACTATAGTCTTCCTAAGGTTTCAAAACATTGGCTATCAGGACAGAATAAAACCATGGAGGATGTGCAGGGTGGATCGTTTATCCCCATGTTCGTGCAGTTTCTTACTACCTTCCTTTTTGCATGGTTGCTCTTTTTAGTTTCTTACTTAGGCTTTCTAGCTTTTCTGCTTACTGTACTGTGCATACTGCTTATAAGCATTGCAAATGATTTATTTCGCATGACTCACCTGAAGGTTATTATTATAGACAGTATTGGGAGAATGATTATCATTATTATTACGTATGCAACATTTTGGATTATTGGGTAGCCTTACATAACAGAGTACAGCAGTATTTCCAGCAATGTACTCAAAGTAGCATGTATCTAGTCCGCTCTCGCAAGAGCTAAGCTATAAGCTATAATGGTTTTAGCTTATCAGGACAGCTCTCCCTAACTAAAGCTCTGGCGAGTAATAGACCTGGATCAATAAGAGGTACTTCGACCATATCTTGAGATAAGGCAAGAGGTATTTCTGTGCACCCCATAATAACCCCCTCAACTTTTTGTGTTTGGTAAAGGATTTTACTCTCTTGCACCAATATTTCTTGTGCCTCACTCTTTATTTCTGTGCTTGACTTTATACCATACTCTTTATGGTATATGCTATTATGCACAGCAGTTATTTGTTTGTGCGAGAGAGGCGCCTCTACCTGTATAGAATATTTTTCAAGTGCATCCTGGTATAGGCGAGAATACACTGTTCCTTTTGTTGCAAGCAGGCCTACTTTTTTTATACCTCGAGACAGAAGATGTTTTCCCACTTCCTCTACCATGTGAGCAAGATAGATAGTGTTGTGAAAGGCCTTAAAGATTAATGTATCTAACTCATTTCGTATGCAAGGAATATGAGCAGAATTGCAAGGAATTCCTATTACAGTACAGTCGTGCTTATGCAAGATGGAAATAATATTAAATATGCTCTTGGCAGGATTTTCTAATGTTTTATCAAAAAAGTATGCTGTTCTGTCAGTAATATCTCTGCTTAAGGAAATGTGGAATAAAGAGAGATGCTCTGCGTCAGAATGAGCTATAGTATTTTGAAGTATTTTTTTGTGCAGGTCAACACCAGCTTCTGGCCCCACTCCGCCTACAATACCTATGGTTTTCATTGGATCGTTTACTAGTAGTTATGCTTGCCCGACATCACTGGCTCCGTATGTTGTGTCTTCCACGCTATTATTTTCAGCTACTACGCTAGGTACGTTAGATTGCTCAGTTGTTTTTTCGTCGGAGGCAGCAGCTAATGCTTCTTCCTCTTTCTTTTTTGAGTATCCATACAAATGGTAAATAGATGACGGGACTTCCTTGCCTTTTACCGAAACTGTACCAAGTTTTCGAAACTTAAATGCAGGCCCTAGCATTTGCATAGTAGATTCTGAAATAATAATACTGGTATTAAACTGCTTATTTAATCCTTCTAGGCGACTTGCAAGATTCACAGCGTCTCCTATAGAGGTGTAGTTTAATCTCTCATTAGAACCAATCATACCTACAAGCCCAGAACCTGAATTAATACCAATCCTTGTCTTAAAGACAATAGGAATGCCCTTTTTCTTAATACGATCGTTTACCCAAGTATGTAAAAGCTGTATTTTTAGAGCGGCATAACATGCTAGTTCAGCACTGTTTTTGGTATTATGTTCAGTCTCATCAGACTCAAAAATTCCAAACACCGCCATTATAGCATCTCCTATGTACTTATCTATGATACCAGTGTTTTGTACTATAATTTTTGAGAACTCATTAAAATAAATATTTAACGCAGCAGCAAGGTTTTCAGGCGAATTTTTTTCGCTCAATGTAGTGAATGATACTATGTCTGTAAAGAAAAAGGTAATATTCTCCTTCTGCTCCATATTGATTTGAATTTATTTGTTTTCTTTTATATAGGTTTGAATGATCTGCCTAGGGAGAAATTTTCTAAACGATAAAAGACTATTAATAACACGATTATAGATGTTTCCCATATTCTCTATTTCGGCTATCTTAATGTTATCGTGGTTAACAAAATATGTGTCAAGCTTCAATTTTTCAATGTTCTCCATCATAGCTGAGAGAGATTTAATTTTTTCCGAAACACCCTCCAAGTATTTTGAGTAGAAAAAGATAAAGACAAAGAAAATTAGCCCCATGATAACCAAAGCCAATCTTAAAGTATTTTGAAAATTTCCAACAAGCGATTTGTCTAGAATAAGAAAATGAAAATCCCAATTCAATCCATTAAATGAGTCCAATTTAGCAAACGAATAGATATACTGTTCAGCTTCGTATGAAAATGGAATTATTTTTATGTTTGTATTAATTTGCAGCGCTTCTAGGTCATTTATAGTTTCTGTGCGAAAAAATATAGATGAAAGTAATTCAATAAATGTTCTTTCACCCCTTTTTTCTTTTTCTTTTTCAACACTTTCCTTGTTGTTAATAATAAATTCTAATTCTGGGATTAAATCTATAGTGTCAAGAGTAAGCACATCATTCTGACGAGAATAATCAACTTTACTTATACCACCTGCGGTTGCGCCTTGGTATGTAATTATTTTTCTATTTTCATCTGTTACTAAGATAATATCCGAAGTAGATACAAAAAGATCATCAACAAAATTCTGCAAGTAGTTTAGCCCAATATCCAATGCAATGACAAACTCTCTGTTTAGCCCCATAATTTTTCTTGTTCCTGTAATACCAACAATCTTATCAGTAAAGAAGATGTAAGGATCGCTCCATGTAATTGTATCTACTTGCGCATTCTTGTACCAATTACGTTTTCTAGGATCGTATCCAGTGTCGAGATTGTCTTCTTGGTATAATGGGAAGTTAACTTCATATTCTACATTTTCATGCTCCCATTTACTAATTACTGTTTTCGCGTTGCGTCTTACATGCCTTTTACTCACGCTGCCATCTGGCATTCTTTTTGCCATGTGAAAATTTCCATTACTATCTGCAAAATAGAGAGCATTTAGTAAAGGATCTGATTCTATTAAAATTTTCATGGTGCTATGAAGTTTTGATTGAGAAGTAGTATCTAATACTTCTTGTTCAATCAAACTATATAGAGAAGAAAGATTATGCTCCGCGTTATGGAAATACTGTGTAAAACTGCTTACCACCTGCGTTGATATAAGAAACTGAAATCGAGAGGCTACTCTATCAGCCATACTGCTATTTTGATAATAGAATAGCAAGGAGATAACAATAAAAAGCGAAATAACAACAATGAGCAGAACAGAAACTAATATTCTACTAAGAGGAAAAACCAATTTTCTTCTGTTGTTCTTACTTTTCTCTTCCATTATTAGTTTTGTCTAAATAGTTTTGTCTAAAATTGGTGCCTAAAATTGGTAATAACTGAATCAATCAAGTTCTAACTTTAACAACTCCTTGCACATATTTCTGCTGATCACGCACATGATCACGCACATATTTTTTATGAAGCACCGCGGTAAGTACAGCATTTGTATTTACAATAAGTGTGGTTCTCAGTGGGTCTATAATCACATCTATAATAAGAAGTATGACTAGAATGGTTTCAAAGGGAATACTCAGTGGATCTAAAACAATTCCAAGAACACCTAGAGTAACTATACCGCTGGCACCCGCTGTTGCGACACCTGCCATAATAATACTTGCAATAAGAAATATTATAATACTAATATTGACATCAATGTAGTAGATTTGGGTGGCAAAAAGCGTAACAAGAGCAAAATAAAATATATTACCATAACGGCCAAGTATCATCATAAGCGGCATAGTGCTCTTGGCAAATTCAGGTTCGATATTGAATTTATTTTCTAATGTTCTAATAGCTATAGCCATAGATGCAATACTATTTCGTGTTGTAAACGCTATAATGGATGGGTATGATATGTCCC
Organism: Ylistrum balloti; assembly: GCF_031769215.1. NCBI lineage: Eukaryota > Metazoa > Mollusca > Bivalvia > Pectinida > Pectinidae > Ylistrum > Ylistrum balloti. The sequence goes on from NW_026783068.1 coordinate 21,478, forward strand.
TAAATGTAGCAAAAATGTTTTTTCTTTGATTTATTGAAAGATATATAATATTTGCGACAATCAGTATGGAACCACAAATATAAAACACAGTAATAAGCTGAGAGCTTGAAATAATAATGTTAATTCCTGAACGTGCTATTTCTGAGGAAATAATACAAACGAGAGCAAAAGGCAGCAGGGTTATGAGTTGAGAAATGATATTTGAAAATATTTCATATATCTCATCAAAAAATTCAATAACTATTTGTTTCTGTTTCCGATTGAATAAAGTCCCCATTGAAAGCCCAAAGACAACAGAAAATACCAACACAGCAAGAACCCTATTAGCAGAGAGAGATTCAAAGATATTACTAGGAATAAACTCGTCAAGTATATCTGTAACCTCTGAGCTTTCATTGCTGTCATAAAGCCCTACTTCTAGAGGGTCGCTTAAAAGGCTGATCTGCTCAGAAATAATTTCTCTATTTTCTTCTGATAAATCACCAGGCTTAAAAAAGCTTCCCATTACTATTCCCACGACGGCATATAGCATCGAAGTGATGAGAATGTAGAGAAAAATTCTGCTTCGTATTCTTCTTAAAGATATCACGCCTACAAATTTACCCAAGCTAGTAATAATAGCAGAGAGAAGTATGGGGAGTACTGTCATTTTGAGAAGAACTTGATACGATTCGCTGTAAATACTCAGAGAAAGACCTAGTGCCTTGTTTGTAAATCCTATGTAGGCTCCAATTCCTATAGCAAGAATAGAAGTAAGGGGGTTCCTAAGAATACGGATAAGTATTGATTGTTGTGTTTTTTGCATATTTACTCCAATGTTTATTCCATTCACTGACCAGGGTAGCGGAAGCTACTTAGGATAAAGATCAAGAAGGATTTTAATATTTTTTTCTATAGTCATGCTTTCTAGTACTCTGTTTAAGAAAAAAGCAAAATGAGGATCACTGGGGTGTACCGCAATTGCTATAGGATCTAGTTGATCCTTTAATATTACAGGTTTTAGTATGAGATTCCAG
>NW_026783069.1:0-97374 GCF_031769215.1 Ylistrum balloti
TAATATGGAACAGAAGTACTTCGCGAGTTGGTTTATCGAGTATACACAGTGAAATCGCAACAAATACTGGTCTGAATGACACCCATGTACATACTGCAGTGTTAGTCAGTCCAAGTGAGTTGGAAACCTTGTAAAGGTCAATTCTTTTAGTATTTCTGTACGCATCCACGCAAAAAAAAGTACTTCCCACAATTTTATTAGTATTAATTTATGGCTGGATCATTCTGGTAGAAGAGAGACTGCTGTGTTACTATCCATAATTAGACAAAACTTACTTCCGTTCGGTAGTTATTGTGAAACCTTTCAAGACTTGTCATGCACAAATTAATGACAGTATATGCAAATTCTGGCTAAGCTGGACATCATTTCATAACCGATGTTCTTTTTGTATTATAACTTAGTAACTGGGCAGCCATTTAATTACCAATTACCTCAGATACAGACAAGATGTTGTATAAATATGATTGATCTATTGAAAATCAAGTCTAACGAACTTGCCATGGTGGAAAGGTCTTCATGTTCGAATTTTAAAAGTGTTATTCTAGCAAAGTCAGCGATTTAATCATGATAGCATTTATCCAGTGAAATAATAGAAACGATCGAGATCTCAAGCGATGTTAATCGAAATATTGTGTTCAAATACTAAGATAATTGGTGAAGTTTTCCGTATCTTTTTTTATCAAAGATCCATTGTTATGAAAATTTCTATCACAATGCACTGAACTGTGGGAATAGTGAAATTTGACTGCTAATTGACAAGGGATGGAATTCTCCATACTATTCTACTTCACAGCTGACACTGTAAAAACCTTAGACAAATGTTCGAGCAATACCATTCAAACAACAAAAGAACTTTTTTCATGGACGTTTTATCTCTGTTTCATTAAATGTGTGTCTATATGATGTAATTATGTAGTATAGCATGGTACAGATTAAGCCAATAACTGTTTACCTATCCAGTAAGACATATGCAATAAAATTCTGAAAAGAAGTTGCAAGGTATTTGATTAAAGTGCTATATGCTCAATTGAAAATCATATTTATATTACATCCGATCAGAAAATAATACGAGAATAATGACATAAAAAAACGTCTTTCTATACCGGAAAAATGAAAAGAGGGTGTAGAATGAACGACAAAATGACTTATAAAAACGTGAAACTCAACTAAGAGAAACATATTAAGACACGAAACCGAAACCGGTTATAGTCTAATTTTGTACTAAATTATCAGCTTTCTGGAAAGGTGTGTGTCTTCTGCTTCATTGATCAGTGACCATCTCAAAGAAAATTATAATCTACTTCAGGTAATGTCAGGTCCTCAAAGATACAAAATTCACAAAATACACACAAATTTAGAACTAGATATAGCCGAACCAAATAATGAATCAAATAACATTACAAAGCTGTTTGTCCTTGCACTCTTCAGTGACGATATGAGATTAAATTTTCAAACATATGACGCGTCTGCGGAAAATGTCAAAATTTAGATTGGGCGCAAGGCGGTTATAATCAATAAATATTTTCTGCAGTTAATATTTTTTCAATACAGATCGATTGATTTTACACCCTTGTGATACTCGAATCATGTTTAAATCAAAATCATAAGTGTATTATATATTGCCTTATGGGTTGTTTGCAATAATAGGTCTGTTTATTAAGATTTTGTATTGGTCGGATTTATACTGACTTGGTTTATACAAAACTCACAGTGTCGTAACATATAAAAGAGGGACCTCCTTACCTTGTCCTGTTAGGTATTTATGACTATAACTGATCACTAGTAGATATGCATGTTAACTGATTTCAGTTGAATAAGATTACATAGTGTTTCTCGCAGCATCATTCAGTCTAATTGTTATCACCATATCTAGTGTCTGGTTAGATATGTGTGTTTACATCGACCCTTCCATCGCAATTCATTACATGTAAAATATATGCACATCTTATTTAACCATCTTGTACAACACACTTGAGAAACACGTGATTTATCATTACTTACAATCATTACAAATTGTGAAAAAGTTTCAGACTAACAGACTTAAACAGAAAGAAAACCTAAAATCAACGTTTTTTTTCCCTGTCATTCTATCAAATGCGAAAGAATGGTTCCGTGTGTCTATTTTTTGCATAACAGCGGATCTCGAACAGTTTTGCTATTCTGACAAGTTCATTTAACAAAATAGTCGCAAAATGTATCAACTACGTTCATCACATTACGATAACTGCGAACTCTTGCGAGATGTTTACTTAACATAGGGCAATGCTGTTGATTCTTAACTTTACGTACAAAGTGTACGAAATAACAATAAGACGACTAACCAACCATTTACTATCATCTACTACTCTGTTTAAATGTGTACAGTTCAGATATCAGGTACCCGAGGTCACAATGTAGATTACCAGTCACGTGTGGCAATACACTAGTGCAGTCGATTATGGGTGGCCACCTTTCTTTCCACAGGGTTACCCTGCCAAAGGAAAGAAGTGTTATAGTAAGTGGTGCTAACACAGGTAGGCGATATCAACGCGTTATTTCGAACTTTTTGATATCATTATTTTTCTGTAGATATCATACCAACTGATTTCAACATTATTTTATATTACTGCAAATATTGATAAAAAGGATTTATGAGAGGTAATTTTGCAATGAACGGGTTGAATCCTATTAGGATGGTGGAAATGCTGTTGAAATTTGTATTGATTGATCTGAATAAGTGTCAAACTCTTGTGATACATAAACAAAACTTTGTTTTGAAGTGTAAGAAAAAGTTCTCTCCAGTCTCAGATACGAACACATTGTACATCAAGTGAACCCCTACAGGTAAATTTGTAATACAATATTCGCCTTGCATGTGTAAGGAAAGTTTATTAAGATGGATAATTGATCTGCTTAATTTTTGTTATATCAATATGCTTCTTTCTGGTATAAAATGCAACAAAACGTTAGTGTAACATACACAAGTTACAGGTTTATATACTTGATTTATTTAATAATCCATGTCAGCTGTTTTCGTTGCAGAAAGGTCCTAACATAGAATAGTGAACACATTATATGTTTTTGCTCATAACATCTCGTAAAGATTGCTCTGTTTTTATAGGAGGTGTGCTGATAAGAGCAACATAGTTTTTATTTTAGTTAAATATAGTTACTTTCGTTTATCGAAATTATCCTTATTGGCGAGTTAACATGTTCCAAAATTTCAATCAATAGAATCATTATATCTTTATATTTTGTACCATACAGGTAAATAGTACAAATCGAATCTTTTATTTATTTGAGATTTTCAACTATTTGAGATCTAACAATGATATGGAGATATAGTATTTCCATTCTTGAAATTAGTGTATATCGGTATTATTAAGTCTATGAAAAAGAGCTATATATTCATAAGGGCATATGATACTTGTAAACAAAATATCAATGATCTCTCATACGGTATCAATATTACTAAACTCTTTAAATGTTTTTAGTAAAGTGTTCATGCATTTGATATTCGTGATAGTCTTATATTTACATATGCCTAATAATATATGTTAAACTGACAAGTAATGAGTATAGTTAATAGAGTACGTTGTTATCAGTGTTTAATAACCTTATATTTTAAGTACCCTTATTATCAATAAATCTAGTTGAATAACCGACAAGTTAGGTTACGTGATTAAGTGCACAATGATATTTCAAGCTGATCCATTCTTACAGATAAAACAGCGAATGGATTACTATATCTGTATGGTACGATAGAGACCCGTCTTAAGTTCTCGTTGCTGTGTAAAACCCGAGTAAAAAAGCTATTTATAATAGATAATACATATCAGAACCTTGACCTGTTATCAAATATTCCATAATTTTTTTCTGTGATAAACGTTTATTGCAGATTTCAGAATGTTTTGTATGCTTAAAGAATATCCTTGTTAAAAATCATTGTCATATCTTCTTCAGAGACATCTTCAGATTAGCTTCAGATCGCCCTTCTACTAGCCGATAAGAGCAAAACAATCCATCAGAGGATCAATTGAAGCTTATTTACAAGCCCATTATAATAAGAAATTACAAAGCAATTAAACTCAATAAGTATGCGTTATTTTTACAGGTATAGGATACGAAATAGCCTAATTGATAGCCACGGTCAAATTGGCCTGTTGGTTCGAGGAGAGGGCAAATGGGGTCAGATACCTAAATTACACTAAAATGAACAACATATTAAGGGTAAACAAAGACATGAAAATTAGAGAAACGAAACCATAGGGTTAAAAGTGTAGTAAACAGTTCCGTTAAAACAATCACTGAACGAGTAAATGCTTTGCAATAACTGACCATTATCGTGTAACATTCGTACAATTTTTTAATTGACAATATAAATTTTCGTTGCTTCATGGAAGAAATATTGATGATGTTATTTTCATTCATGTGTGAATGTCTGCAATTTCTATTTAAGAGTAATATATAAATCAAATAACAACATCCAAAATCATTATATTTTGACCAAATTTAGCACCAAAACTGCGATGAAAGAGATAAAATTCAGCTCACGTTTGATATCCTTCCTTTATTGTCAGGTTTGTTGTTTCCATGAAGATAATGCAGATGTTTAACCCTATGCAAGGTTATCTGCCCTTGCTTTAGATATTAGGCAGTATTATCTGTTTTGGTTATATTACTGAGTTGATGTTTATAATATTTAATTATTAAGCAGAATTATCTGTTTTAGTTATATGTTCTGACACACAGTCATTGATCTGTGGGGGACATATATTAAGGTCACTTTACTACGCTGTACTGCTGCTGCTGAGGCAGGTGCACAAACTGCGCAATAATTAATACCTAAAACGCTGACAAATGTTTATGTGACGTAATTTTGGAAAGTCTTTTGTTTACACTGGGAGACCGGACCTTGGCGTGTGTGGCCGAATTGAAGGCTTTGTATTTGTTTTCGACTGTTTTAGCTTCAGAATGTCTGGGATTCAATTCAAAATTAGTAATAGTTTGACAGCCTTGGTCAACCGGGGTCACCCATCAAATTTGACAGTCACGTAGGCATTAGACATAAATAGGAGGGGACAAGACCGTCCCTCACTCCGGTCACTAGACAGCGTATTGGACGGACTGGTGTCACGAGGCCTGGGACCAGGGCAGGTACGGGAGCGAGAGAGTTTTGTAAGCTTACCGGAAATAAAGGGCGCTTTTCTTCACCTTTGGTAGTCCTTCAATTGTGTCTCTCGAACGGTTCGAGAGGGTTACAATTGTTGATTTGGTGCCGTGACCAGGATTGATTGCTGACCCTCAAGGTCAGTAGTCAAAAGAAGAAAGGACTTGGATAAGAAGGAGGAAAAAGGGAAGACAACTACTGAGGTAAGCGAATTTCTCTTCTCCATTTATTGTACCTCTAGTAACTGACTATCGAATTGTTAGATTTTGGGTGTAAGGTTTATAAATTTATATATTGTTGTTTTAGTTACATTATGGTCTCGTTGGTATCAGACGACGCGATAAATCAAATATCGGATAGAATGGCTAATTTAACGGTACCTTCCCAATCTCAGGCTTCGTTAGGGCAGGGAGAGACTCAGGACAGTGATGAAGCCTTGTTCAGGGACATGGCTTCTCAATTTAAAAATTTGTCGGCCGCAATGACGGCCCACGGAGTATTTCAAATAGTGAAGACGTTTGAGGGCGACCCCAGTAAGTTTCAAACATGGATAAAAGAAATAGAAAAAATATGCAAAGTTAGTAGGGTTAGAAAATGACACTATCCCCAATATTGCCTACCAAACGAGCACAGGCTCAGTTGGGGATTTCAATAAGCGATATATCGACTCAGTAAAGAATGTAGGAGATCTCTCTTGGGAAGATCTCAAGAAACTGTTAAGACAGAGATTCGCAGAAATAACGGACTCACAGCAGGCCATGGCTCTGCTGAGAAAGACCAGGCAAAAAGACAACGAAAGCGTACAAATATATTCTGAAAGGCTCCTACAGGTGGCCGAGGATGCATATCCCAATGCTAGGGAAGCTGACAAAGCAATAGTGCAACAACAGCTAGTGAACGCGTTTTGTGATGGGCTAGCTTATGATTATTTCAAGATGAAGGTTATGAGGGAGGACCCCAACACATAAGAAGACGCAGTAAGGGTGGCAATGAGTGAACAAAACCTAAGAAAAAGATTTAATTTGAGAAAGGAAGAAAATATTGGGTTTAGTAGCCCCACGGGAGCCCCACAGCCGGCTATGAACACAACCTTTGACAAAGACTGGGATACAGACACCAGACACATAGTACCTATGGAAGTTGACCATACTCGACCAAAACAGTGTTATAAATGTAAACAAGCCAATTTTGGGCACTCACTTGTACAAGACAGGCATAGAAATAGTACAAGCAACAACCCCATGATAGGTCCCCACGACACCGCTACTCAGACAACCATAGATATAGTTCTACTGGACAGGGAAATAAAAATAAAATGGGTCACAGGCAAAGAATTTCGTGCAACCCCCTAGAAGACCACAAGTACAGGCGTTAGGACACAACAACCCATATTGGGCCCCAGATGTTATATGCTGGCAATGTAATGAGTAAGGTCATTATAGAAGAAACTGTCCAAGACTTAACGATGGTGGGAGTAACAATAGAAACAAACATTTAAATTAAAAACCTCTCTTCATACGGAAACCGATGGAGAGAGGGTACCAAGAGGTAGGAGACGAGAGTCTAAAAAAATAGAAATATCAGGCAACCCCAGCACGACAATGATAAAAATGGGTAATCAAAAGATTAGGGCTCTCTTAGACCCAGGAGCAGAGGTTTCCCTTATTAGCAACAGGATATTTAGGACATTAGCAAAACGACCCAGGTTAAGAAAAGAAAGCACGCAGTTACAAACAGCTGGTGCTACACCCCTTCATGTGATAGGTTCGCGGAAATGACATTTAAAATCAGAAACTTGACCTTAGGTCATAAATTCTATATTGTTGACGGCATGAACAGAAGCTGTATTTTAGGGTTAGATTGGCTAAAACAAAATGGTGTCAGAATGTACTTTGACTTGGCATGTATGCGTATAGGTAACACCTATATACAATTAGAGGAAGATGTACATATTTCTTCAATATTAAGAACTTCCCAGAAAGTACTTAAGCCTCAGAGTGCTACCATATGTAACACCAAGCTTGCAAGAAGTTTTGAGATACCAAAGTCAAGACTAATAGACATATCACCAAAGATCTCAGGAGAAGATATGGCATGTATATATGAAGAGCCTGGAGTAGTCTTGCAAGACAGTATAAGTGATGTAAGAAATCCAAGTAAGATACCCGTTTTAATTGTAAATAGCACAAACCGTACCATGAGGTTAAGAAACGGTGCAGTCGTAGGTAAGGCTAGACCATTAGATCCCAAACATATAGAATGTGTGACTTCGTTAGATCGAAGCCAAGAAACCGGAAACTTTGAAGTAGTGGACGTACCAGATAGGTATAAAGCGGAAACACTAAGATTACTCAAAAGAAATAAGGATTTATTTGCCAAGAAAGATTCACAACTAGGTCATACAGACACTGTAAAAATGCATATAGACACAGGCAACCACAAACCTATAAGAAATAGACCATATAGGACCCCACTGAAGAAAAGACAAATAATAAATGAAGCATTAGATGAAATGTTAGAAGCGAAGGTTATCGAAAGGTCAAGAAGTCCATGGTCATTTGGTTAAGTAGTAGATAAGAAAGTGGATACTGGCAGGTGGAACTAGATGAAGAAAGTAAAGAAAAAACCGTCTTTGCTTGTCAGCGTGGGTTGTTTCAGTTTAACCGAACGCCCTTTTGCCTCAGTATTTCAAGAACTTATGAACATAGTATAACAAGACTGTGAACACCTTGACACCGCACATCTTGAAGATGTTCTAGTATATAGCAAGACCCCAGAAGAACACTTGGAACATATTCAAATAGTATTCAGCAAATTACGTGAACATGAACTTAAGCTAAAGCATAAGAAATGCAGTTTCTTCGAAGCTGAGACAGAATATCTTGGTTTCACAATCACAAATCAAGGAGTAAAACCAGATTCTAAGAAAGTGGACGCTATTAGGACCTTAACATCTCCAACTTGTGTAAAGGAAGTCAGAGGTTTCATAGGCATGTGTAGCTATTACCGACGTTTTATTCAAAATTTCTCCAAGATTGCTGAACCTCTCATAGAATTAACCAGGAAGTATGCCAGATTTAAGTGGACAGAAGACTGTCAGAAGGCATTTGACTTTCTCAAGGAAAGCTTAACTGTTGTACCTTTACTAGCATACCCTAATCCAACAAAACCATATGTTCTTTACACTGACGCCTCAGATTCGGCAATAGGAAGTTGTCTTACCCAAGAAACCCAGGACGGTGAAGAAATGCCTCTTTATTATCTATCACACAAGCTTAGACCTACACAAAGACGCTGGTCTGTTACTGAGAAGGAAGCATTTGCAATAGTTTATTCATTGCAGAAATTAGACAACTACTTACAAAGCAGTTCTTTTGTCATCAGGACGGATCACAGACCCCTTTCTAATATTTTCTCTGATAAGAAAACACTTAACAAGAAACTTTCAATGTGGCATTGACGGTAGCATCTTACAATTGTAAGGTAGAATACATAGAAGGTAGATACAATTGTTGTGCAGACTTGTTGTCAAGACTTCCTACCGATAGTCTAGAATGACCCCAGACAATTCAAGATACCATCCAAGAAACTGCCCAAGACATATTAGATGTAGATGACCGAGCATTAGAGATTGCAGTAATTAACTCAAACAAGTTTAACATAAAGGATTTCATAAGATGTCAAAAAGAACCGACAGATGATATTGTTAAACCAATGCTGGATTTACCAGAAGAGATAGACATAAGAAAGGTCCAAGACAATGACGACGACATAACAAAACTTAGAGAAAGGATCAACAAAGGACAGGCAACTAAGACAGAAGAACAACGTTTCTTAGTGATAGATGGCCTGATGTATTATTTATCAAACGCTGAATCAGATGACCCAAATCTGAGACTCTATGTTCCTAAGACACTTGAAGGAATGGTGTTAAGCCAGCACCATGAGTACCTAGGCCACATGTCTGTGGACAAGACTTATGATACTATGAGAAAGAAATATTATTTCCCCATGATGTATCAGAAAATATTTCAACATGTTGAGAAGTGTGTAACATGTCAGACTAGGAGCCATAGCAATCCCAAACCCCCTCTTCAAGACACTGAAATACCTGCTTACCCTTTTGCTAAGATTGCAATGGATTTATCAGGACCTTATCCAGAAACGTTGTCCGGGAACAAGTACATAGTGTCCTTCATTGATGTTTACTCAGAATGGTCAGAAGAGTTTCCTGTGCCAGATAAGTCTGCTGCAAATATTGTACATTTACTTCTGGAGGAAATTTTCCCAAGATATGGATCAGTCTTAGAGCTTGTCACTGACAATGGAGCTGAGAATTTGGCTAAGTCTGTTAACGAAACACGAGCAGCACTGAATATACACCATATCACCACATCTTACTATAGCCCTCAGGCCAATGGTAAAGTAGAGAGGTTTCATAGGACAATGGTGGATATCATGGCCAAGAAAATCAAAGAAAGTGTTAACACATGGGATCTTTACTTGAATCAAGCCCTAGCTGCCGTGCGATTTCATACCAGTGAAGTAACCAAGGCCTCGCCATTCTTCTTGATGTACAATCGTGATGTTGTTCTCCCCTTAGACACTATCTTAAAGCCGAGACGCAAGTATACTGGAGAAGAAATACAGAAGATCGCACTGGAGCAGCAACATAAGTCGTTTGTAATGGTACATAGACATTTGAAACAGGCCAAGAAGAAACAAAAGAGATTGGCGGATAGAAACAGCAAGGATGTAAACTTACAGGTAGGAGACCCCGTCTACATAAGGAATAACAAAAGGACATCAAAGTTAGACAACAAATGGACCCCGTACTACAGGATTATAGAACAAACAGGACCTCTTAGCTTTTGAGTTAAGAATCAACTCACGTGCCAAGTTACAAAAGCTCATGCAAGACATTTGCGCCCAGCAAATATTGATGAGTGGAGCTTACCTAGAGACAATATAGGACGACCTCTACGAAAATCAACTTGTGTTGTACCTCCAGAAACAAGTTCTGATGAATCAGAAGAAGAGACAGCCCTGAAGAAGGTAATCAGAAGAAAACAAATGGAGCGCGAAGACTTCGAATCACAAGACGACATTCCACTAATGGAACTTCAACAGAGACTGAGGATGCAAAAGCTGGAGAAGCATCAGGTCTTAGAGTCAGATGATGAAGATGATATTCCCCTACCTCAGTTAGGACAATGTTTACAAGACAAAGAACCAAATGATGAGACGTTTGATAGTCAGGAAGAGGATATTATACCTGTCAGAAGACAAAATTACGACGAACTAGACATTGATTATATACAAAAGAGTATAGAAACTGTACCTGAGTCCCCTAGCCAAGACATAAGCAACATGAAACTGTTAGAATACCGAGGTATAGACAGAGACTTCTCGGTGTGTAATGTTGTAAATAGAAAAAAAAAAAAAAAAAACAGAAAGCTGCTATACGACGACAAAAACGTAAGAACGCAGGAGAAAATGACCAGTCAAAAGATATCTTAAAGAAATTACTCATGACATGTATAGAAGATTTAGGCAGATAAGTGCTACAGGTGAAGTGTTGACATTTTGATTTAGTAATCAGGTGGAATGTAGACATTTTGTTTTAGTAATACTTATAAGACTCATAGATATAGTAAGAAATATCAGGGTGGTAAACATGTTATTAAGGTAAGGTTATCATGTTCAATCATTTGTATTGCAGATACTATTTGAGGAAGCTTCCTAAAACCTTCTCCAAACATCCAGTTTAGTTCAGTAAACGTACACAGAATAGATATAGTCCCGTAACTATAAATATTAATAAAATGACCCAGGCTGAATTTTTAGGCAGCAAACTAAAACCCATACTTATCGATGAAGAAGACAAGGTTGTTAAACCCAAGGGTGATAGGACTAATTCTATTGTAATCCAAGAGTGGGAGGTTCCCTTGTCGGAAAACAATCAGGTTGACAAAATTTGTTCACTGATACAAATTTTACAATTAAGAGCCCCGGAAGTAGCAGAGAGAATCCTGAAATATTTTTATAGACAGGGAAGGATGGAAAGGCACGACCTTCTTGAAGAAATGATGAGGATGTTTTGGTCGGAAAGGGGACTGAACCGAGTCTTCAGGCTTATGTCGGCCCTAGCTAACCTCGACTTTGACATATATGCATACAATGAGCCCAACTTAAGACCGACTCGAATAAAGATGTTGGTAAAAATTAATAAGCTTGTACAAGAAAAGAGAGGAACAAAAAAGGCCACGTACTAATTAGACATTTATTAATTGTAGGAAAATGCAATGGCACATAAAGGACCACCTACAAAATCCCTGATTGACCATTTTAATGGATTAAAACTTGAAAGTGTAGAACAAAAATTGTCAATGAGACGACCAGAATTGGGTCTACGTGGGAATAGACAATTGGTAAGACCAAAGGCTCTCATAAAACAAAACGAACCCCACAAAGTAAAGGAACCAGTCCTGAGGAAAATCAAACCAAGGAGACTATGCAAGCAAGTAGGAAAGTGTAGGAAATGGCCCGTGTTAGACTTAACTAGACAAGAAGGCCCAGAAAACCCCTTGTTCAGTGAGATACTAGCAGTTATAAATCAATCAAATATTGTTAGACAGTTAATACTATTCAAGAATTGCTTGTGCAACTAGGTCAGTAGAAAAACAAAACATGCATAAAGAATTTCGGCATTATGTTAAGATCTTCACAGGTTGACGATTTAAGAAACAGAAAGGCCAGCGAAACATTACTACCATCTAGACTTAAATATTGGAAGAGATATTGTGTCCTTTTAAGGTTTGATTTAAATATTCCTTTTAGGCCATATTATAGACTAAGACAGGATCAAGAAATCTTAGATAAACTAATCAGAGAGTTTGGTCTGGTTACGTTTTCTTATGATTGATTTCAGAGTGCCCAGTGACGACCTGAAGGTGCAAAGAAAAAAATGCATAGACTAGTTCCATTATTCCTTTTCATGCTGACCTTAGGCAGTGCTTGTAGTACATTTATAAGAGAAAACGTAGTCTTAGAGAAAAGAAACGAGATAACAATCACCAGATCTAAGTGGTTAGTAGCTTTTGTATTAAGACTTAATCCTTACCAAGAAATCTTACAGACCGAGCTTGTCAACATACAATCCTTACATCAAGGTAGGTCGAAGAGAGCACTTGTCCCAATTGTGGGAAAGGCGTTATCATTTTTGTTCGGGACATTTGATGAAGATGATATAGGAACCATAAAAACTAATGATAAGGCTTTAAGAAATAATCAAGTTACTTTGCAACATGCCGTTAGAGAAAGCCTAAGTATTCTGCACACCGCCCAAGGTCAAATAAGTAGCAACAGAAAGAATATAAACGATATAATTGATAATCTAGAAAAGCTTAGATCTCTTGGGCAGAATTTGACTGAATCGATAAGTGAGATTGACACTTACTTGAGTACTTATACCAAGTTAGACAGAGCAATCAGTGAAGCTAAGGAGTTAGTAGCACTAGCTAGAGATTACTTGAACCATTTGAAATTACAAGTCAACATGTTATCGTTAGGACATCTTAGTCCTTCTGTTATTTCACCCCCTGACCTTAAAGCTATGTTGCTAGAAATCGAGAGTAAACTTGAATCAGGAATACGAATCCCTTTTCACTCTGACACTGACCTTTGGACATTTTACAAGACAGTGACATGTACAACACTTATGGGAAATGACAGTCTTGTTGTGGTTATATCTATACCCCTATTAGACGTAATGAGTAAGTTTACTGTTTATAAGGTACATAGACTTCTTTACCCTATTTTAGAACAAACCAAACAAATCTTTTGGCATATTACAAATTAGAAGCAGATGCATTGGATGTTAACGAAACCATGACTCAGTTTATGATCTTAACCTCCGAAGAAATGAACCAATGTATGGGTATTGTAAGACACTATTCCAGTCTCCTATTTATACTATTATGGCAAATACAATGTGTTTAGTATCCTTATTTATGGATTGGTCAACGGACCTAGAAGGGCATTGTACTACAGTAGTACAAGAAAGGAAGTCAACTCCTCAGGCCCAGCAATTAAGCGATGGTCATTGGATTATTGCATATGAATCACCTTTAAGTTATACGCTGAAATGTCCTTACGCCATCCCATCTGACAGTTTAATGACAAGAAGTCTTATTGATATCTTAACCCTAAATGAGGGTTGTGTTGCTTCTAATGAATATATGACCCTTTCCACCTTCCATCATCTTGAGGGTAGTCGTAATCTTACAGAGCCCTTTCAAGAACTGTTAAGGAATTATTATGTAGGAGCTATTGAACTTTGGAAACCCTTTCATCAGAGGTTCCCTGATATGAAAAGAATAAAAAATTCCATCTAAACTAAAACTAGTTAAAGAAATTCCTATAGATAACTTGATACTGGAGCTTGGTCAATTATCCAACCTAGAATCAATGGAACAGAAGATAACTCCTGAGATATATATAATAATTTTGTTTTGTCTATGAAACTAATTATCTGCCGAAAAAGAATTAGGAAATACTGTATGAAAGTTAGGCGTAGTAATTGGTCAGGGAAAAAGGGAAGAGTTGAGTTCTTTGCAAGCCTCTGCAGTGCCAAAGGAAGAGTCAGAACAGATACCAAGACATATCAAGCTCCCTCGTGACCAACGCCCAAACAGGCTTAGTCTAACTGACTATGATGATATATCAATCATTGACCGACGACTGGCTGAACAATTCTTGACTGAGTTACGAATAATGGAACCACATGAACTACAATGTGATACCCAGGTGCCAGGAAATTGTCCTGGAGGTGACGACTGCGCCCAGGTTAATGAATTAACCTCACCTGAGGAAAAGAAATGCGAAGTACACCGTGACAATAAGAAGATGACACAGCGGCCAAAGACAGGTTATGATACTATCATACGCGGTTTATATCCGAATATACGAAAAGCGCTAAGTGAGTCTTAGCATGTATAACTGTACCCAAATGTGAATAACGTGGACTGTACCTATTCCTTTGCCTTGAAGATGAGATTAAATGAACTGCGTAGTGGACACGGACAAACTTAAAATGTAAAAGCTGTGATTTAATTGAAAGTGAGAAGTGGAACTTACTTGGAAACAGAATGTTGTTACTAGACCACTGTGAATGGAGTCATGGATTTTATGGAAAATGTTGTTATTTCAAATTAACTCTGAACTTGGAGGAGCAATAGAGCTCTAGATACGACATACCGTGATGATGCGGATATTGCCGATAAAAAGATTGTTGAACTATGTTGAATGTTCTTTTAACCCTTGAGGGAGGGAACAGAACTACAAAGAACAGTAAAAAGTGACATTTAAATATACATGCATTAAAGGAATCCCTGGACTATTGAAGCTGGAATCCCTGGACTATAGAAACGGTATACTACATTTATACAACAATGTGGATGTTGATTCCGGATATGAACTATTAACTGTGAAAACAAAATAGATAAAATGAACTGTGGAAAAATAATATTGCATGCCCGAATTGCATGTAACCATTGGAATTACGGTAAAAATAATGCATGCAGCATGCGGTTGTAAGTGTGAGAAAGATGAGTGAATGTGCTAACCTGGTCCCCGTTTATAAGTATAGGATTTTTTTTAAAGATTTTCAAGAACAATGTTACCTTGTGTATATAATTATGTATAAATTGTAATAATTTTGTTTTAGCCTTTGTACAGCTCGAAGAAATATGAAAGGTATTCTGCAAAATACCTTCCATATTGTCTTTTTTCAAGAAAGGGACGTTTGTAACCCTATGCAAGGTTATCTGCCCTTGCTTTAGATATTAGGCAGTATTATCTGTTTTGGTTATTTTACTGAGTTGATGTTTATAATATTTAATTATCAAGCAGAATTATCTGTTTTAGTTATATGTTCTGACACACAGTCATTGATCTGTGGGGGACATATATTAAGGTCACTTTACTACGCTGTACTGCTGCTGCTGAGGCAGGTGCACAAACTGCGCAATAGTTAATACCTAAAACGCTGACAAATGTTTATGTGACGTAATTTTGGAAAGTCTTTTGCTTACACTGGGA
Source organism: Ylistrum balloti (assembly GCF_031769215.1). Classification (NCBI taxonomy): domain Eukaryota; kingdom Metazoa; phylum Mollusca; class Bivalvia; order Pectinida; family Pectinidae; genus Ylistrum; species Ylistrum balloti. The sequence goes on from NW_026783069.1 coordinate 15,251, forward strand.
GACCGGACCTTGGCGTGTGTGGCCGAATAGAAGGCTTTGTATTTGTTTTCGACTGTTTTAGCTTCAGAATGTCTGGGATTCAATTCAAAATTAGTAATAGTTTGACAGCCTTGGTCAACCGGGGTCACCCATCAAATCTGACAGTCACGTAGGCATTAGACATAAATAGGAGGGGACAAGACCGTCCCTCACTCCGGTCACTAGACAGCGTATTGGACGGACTGGTGTCACGAGGCCTGGGACCAGGGCAGGTACGGGAGCGAGAGAGTTTTGTAAGCTTACCGGAAATAAAAGGCGCTTTTCTTCACCTTTTGTAGTCCTTCAATTGTGTCTCTCGAACGGTTCGAGAGGGTTACAGATGTACAGTATGAACCGACGACTTCAAAACTCAAATGTCACAGTGGTAAGCTTACTTCTCGGCATTGTGGAATCGAAAGTAACAAGAAATTTTAAGGATAACACGTCGATGACTCTCTTAATGAGTGTATCAAAATTCTTTGGTGAGCATATAGTTTGGATTTTCTATGTTTTAAGTTACAACTCAAGGCAAGTTACAAGGCAAAAACTCCATTTGAAGGAGCTGAAACAAGCATCAATGAATCCGGGCTTGAAAGATGTCCGTGACGTGTATTATGTTGATTGTAAACCTTCCAATGTCAACAGTTTAGCAAGGTACGTTATGTATCTAGGTACTGTCTGAAACTTAAAAAAACATTGTTTGTCTTATTCTATGAAAAGGTAAGAAGTCAGCAGGATAGGCCTATTTAGACAATGTAATTTTTCTAAGCAATTTGTTGCTTTTAGTTTTAGATTCTACGTCTTTAAGAGAGACGTTGCACGTTTCCTTGTTTAAAAATATACTGCTATCGTACTGTGACATTATCAACTATCATCAACAAATATGACGAATAACGACTTGATTTGGGATATGATACAATGTCACTGTGTGGTCAAATTATCTATATTAGGCACACTGCATTCATATCAGAGGTTTTTTTCGCTATGATCATAAAAAGGAAATAAATATGTAAAAATTGACAATTAACATATAATTATTTCGTCTGTCCTGTTCTTATCATCTATCTGCCCATTCATAGTACTATTCAAACCAACAGGGAAAGGTTCGGTAGTGGCCTACAGAAGAGAGAAAATACCAATTAACCAATAGTTAAATAGCAGACTAAGAGGATAATTGGAAACTTAAGTTTCTCGTGAATGTCAAGTCAGGTCTTCAATGTCGTGTTAAGATATCAAGTATCGATATGGTGACAAGTGTCTTCGGATTGTAAGATGATGAAATTATTTAACATCGCGTGCAATATAGGGATACAATGACCAAACACAATTAATAGCAGATGAGAGTTGCATGCAAGTTTAGATTAAGCTCTGCAATGTATCATTGTATTGATGGACAACGTTTCTTTTTTCAGGAACACGCGAAACCAAGAATATTTATAAGCATACACTCACGTATTGTCTAAAGAAAGGGTATTTTCTTCCTGATGACATAGTCAAGTGTTTGGAAGGAGAATGAACAATACCTCAATGTCTTGTATTGTATTTGTACTTACATGTTTATATTGCGATAATTGTCTTTGTGTTTATAAGATCCTATAATTTGCATGCTCTGTTAACGGGATAGAATCATTTGTAAATCAAACGTAGGTATTTGAATCTCTAGGTTGTAACAACATCAAGAGACTATCAGTTCAGCAGACATCGACACATCTAGGTATGGATGCATAGTATAAAGTTTTTTTTAGGTACGAGAACTCTTGAAACTCTTGATTTTTGAAGTTTGTCAAGTTTCATCTATCAATATACAGGCATGGAGAGTACCAAAATCACGTATTGTCTCAATCTGAAATTTGAATATATACAACAAAAAATACTTAAATAGCATCAGTCTAAGCATCATATACTAAAACATGAACTGATTACAATAGTTATAATCCCATACCGTCATACTCATCAACATCTACATATCTGTGAACGCCTCACTTATTACCATACCAGCTCAGAAGTGATGGAGACATGCTTTCACAATCGTACTAATGACATGAATCACATTAACTTATACATGATGCAAAAGGTTATCCTGATGCTTCACTTACATTTGAGCTGAAAGGAGATTATACATGTATGTGTATTATCACATTTACAAGAATGACATGTACCATAGTCCTGTCTGTGTTTTATTCTAAAATCAATGTTTTTCTTAGAGAACCATTTATACTGAGAGGAGGCAAATAAACTACTCTGAATATCGTCATCATCATACATAGCCTTACTACATCAAGATCTGTGCTATTCATTAAGTTCTCATGTTTACTAAAAATGTATTTTCAAATAGTGGCACAATTCAGAATACACACATGCACTTTACATTATCTTGAATCATTCCATTGTAGAACATGATATTTAATGAAGTTTGGGATCAGTGCACCTCCGCGTCTGGATTTTGGTTTCTATTTGTACAGGATTTTCCTCATTATGCCTCCTATGCGCAGATATGAATAAATTTGTTTCTTGACATCACTAACGAGTCCTAAAAGAGCGAAACGTCTGTATAATGCAGTGCTATTGAATTACTTTTAGACATACGTAAAGGAAACATGTCTTTGCAGGACGTGAATATTAAGAATACTGCTTCACATCAAAATGACTAGTATAAGGGAATCAGTTATATCCATGTAACTACATACCTTATCAATAAATAATAATGATGAAACTTCAAAGCTATAGCTGTTGCTATCTAATTAAAATAATTGTTTCACAAATAGTTTGCCTTGGACATATGAATACACATTGATATAGACTTACCGGGTGTTAGAAAACTTCTAACACCGTTTAAGAAAATCTGCCGTCATTCATTATGATGCCAGATACATGAATTTCGATGCGAACAGCTTTTACATGTCAACAGGTAGTTTAATACCTTTTTTTCTATCTGAGTATACTGTCTTTGGATTTGGCATAGTAATATATTTCAGTATATACCTTTCACTAATTCATAAAATTAGTATATATATATTGATGATTTTGACAGTACACGCACTCGGAATTTCTTGTTTCAAATGTATTCATGACCAAGACAGACGCTAACCTACCAAAGGAAAACCAACGAAAGTGGCAACAAAGTAAATCACTGTTTCTCATTATAACAGCAGGAACCTGAATTGGGTTCTACTTTAGCTTTCTAGAGTGCTCTCACACATTATTGCTCCAAAAAGGTACCACAGAATGGTATGGCTTTGTGAAGTAATTTATGCCATGACTTGCTTATGTTTTCAAGCGAGGCTAAATTTACTGAAGAGCTGATCAAAACAGGTCATAAAGGCTCTGGAAGGTCAATAAATTCCACTTACAGATATATCAATGACGTCTTGTCTTTAAATAACAAGAAATCTATTGACTACGTCCATCGTTCACCTGAACTGGAAATCAAAGTCATGACTTCTACATCAGCTGCTTATCTCATTCTATTCCTACAACGAAACCAACATGGACAGCTTTCAACAAAGGTATGCTAAACGTGATGATTTCGATTTACCTATTGTGTTTCTTCCACTGCTGAAGAGCAATATGCCTGCATTTCCAACCTATGGTTTTCAATGTCCTGTTCCAGTAATCACTATTTTCATGCATGAAGTAGTAAACTGACAGACAACCTCATACCACAGGGGTTGACAAAATGCAGGTCAATTAACATTATGAGGAAGTTTTATTGTCGCCATAGTGATATCATTAAGAAATATTCTATTGTGTTATTTTGCCTATTTGTTCCGTTGTTGTATAACTTGTTCTGATTTGAGAACGTTATATGACGTCTACGTTTAGATGACGGATGTCATCGATGAAGCATTGTTACATCTACTGTACAGAAAAAAGGACTAGGCTTACTTGATGACGAAGGAAACCCCACCTATACATTATGTAATTTATCCAAGGAGAAATACATAATTGAATATGTATTGGCTAATTATGTTTCAGTATTAGAATCATTTAGGTTTTCTTTCAATGATAAGTAAATTGACCTCCTCGGTGTATATTATATTCCTTACCTCACAAGAATCCATATAAACACTGTTTTGTTGCTGCCTCCTCTAGCTGTTCAACCTATCCTTTGTCAAAACTACGTACTACCATTCTTATTGGGATACTATTTACTCAAGAAGTGGAGTTAATAGCAAACTTTTAAGAATTCTAAAGAGCTTCTGACCAATCCTAACCATCCTGTTCTTAAAACATTTCTTCTAGTAGAACATTCGGTTTTCCACTTTGTACATCACCATACTCCATTCTTAACCAAAGATCATTTTCGTTTCCTTTTAATAAAGAGGATAATATATGCTTCGCCAAAGGCTAATCTACCATATTTTCTTCAAGTTAGTAAAATATTACATTCGTTAGTCAAACACGATATCACAATCAGATACTAAAATACATACAAAATTATAATAGTGAAAGACATTATAACATATCACAATCAGTATTAATTAAGATTATCACAGATAGCAGTAACACATATCTGTGCTAATTTGATTTGCCAATTAAATGGCTGTAAGCCGTATATACATATATGCTAACATATATAACAAGAAAGGTGAACGGCGGTACAAATAAGTTTATCTCCTGGTTCCGTCGTTGTATACCTTGTTCTCCATTGCGACTACTTACTTGGATTGATCACTTGGTCTTATTGTCCTTGTTCTTTGCATGAGTCTCCTTTTAATTTTATTTGCCCTATTTTTCTTGAATTTGAAGTTGGATTACGATTGAATTCACATGTTGGTATTTCTCTTTGAAGTTAGACACAGAATTGCTCTCCTAGGTACCAGAACATTGACACAGTTAATATTTAATTTCAAATTGATGTAAATACTTAGTTTGAGCGTGAACTATCTAATATATCATGATCTATATAAAAACGTGGCACGTTTATATACGTGAGGTAACTCTGATATGGATCATCCATTCTATTCATCTCTTTATAAAGTTTTTCAGAGATGAGTTGAGCAAGACTCAGTTTAAGCATTAAGTCCGGTTTAACGATACAAGAGGTGACTCTGAACGCCGGCGGCAATTACGGTACTATAATTGCAACTGTTTCTGCGTGACGTCACAATGCTCTTGTCGGCTATTGTATGTATATGCTGTTCCCATTACTTTATTTCCTCTATCGTAGAAGCTGGGATTTTTCGATCAATATTTTGGTAGGAACTGCCCTACACGGACCTTGTCGGTTGCTGTATGGTGTTATACTAGATGTCGATTGTCAACAGTATCACGTAATCGATCTCTTTGAACTTCCGGTCTAATAAAAAGCTGCTGCAGTGGTCACCACGACCAAATTGGCGACGAGGATAAAATTGTTTAGCACTTGTCCACTTACATTGGGTAAATATGTGTGTTTGAACCAATTTTCATCGGAAATCTCCCGCCATTACGTCAGCCTCGGTTGTTCACACCAACGCAGTTGACATAACTTTCAGTGTAATATAAATTTATAATTTTTACTATTCTGTCATTTTTGTATGAATTCGGCTTGTATGTAATTATTTGCTGTATGATTTCGTGTGTTTCTGAGTTTATCAATACTGTATTATGAATCACATGTTATGTAGTCAGGTTTATTAAGGTTGCTTACACCGCCTTTTTAAACAAAATTTGTCTTCACCTAATTTCGCTCGGAATTGCAATTCCCTACAATAAACATGTAACAAACATGATGTTCTGAATAAAATATAATTTTAGTAATAAATTCCAATGTTATCACATATTTCAACCCTGCCATATCAATATTGTTGGGAGTTCACACTTCCACCTGTCAAATATTATGGCTAGCAGTGTAACAATACATGTTCAATTCGCTCCGTTTGAGGAATTGCAGACAATCCGTGGAGTCGATCCTGTAAAGGCAGAAAATATTATCAGATTGCGAAACGTAAAATGCCTTATAGTAACAGATCTCGTCATTGCTACCGGGATAAATGAACAAACATTGTACAAATGGATAAATGAAGGTTTTATAGCGCTTTATACACCTTACACTCCAAACCAGGCCATGAACACCTTTAATGAAGGTCATTAATCCCAACCCAATCGCCCAATGTTCTAGGAAACATTCAGGATCTACACAATGAAATGGTTTCTACCCGTCAAAAAATTTGACCATGAGCGTAATCTTTGGGTAAACGAATTAAAGCAACATGAACACGAATCGCAACAATTATTGTATCACGAACGTGAAAAATGGCTTGGAGCACACCAACAAACCCAACGAGAAACTTTGGCATGGTGGAATGAAGTAGAGTTCTCCAGAAAACATCAAACTCCATCACAAATAAGGGAAAAACTACTCAATGCAATTCCACCTGATAATAGGTATAACCGCCCGATCCCATCGCCGGCCCCAAGTGGCTCGGATATAATAACACCCCCAGGGAGAACAGAGGACTTTCCTCGTGATTTTCAAACGCCAGTAAAGCATAAGCCCCAGAGTACGCCAACCATTCCACTTCCCGCGGATGGTGGACAAAGGGGACACAAGGCGAAGTTGTCACCAAAATCTCGGGGTAGATCTACCAACAAACATCAGCCAGAGAGAAATTCGAAGTCGAACGATTCAGAAACCTCACGTAGGTCAAGCTCCCCTGATAGCAGTGAGGAGAGGACAAAAGAAAAGGTCGGAAACGTAGTAAAAGTCCAACGCTGCCCAAACTAACAGCTTTTGACTGTAGCTCTACATCAAACTGGGAGGCCTTCATTTTTCAGTTTGAGCGAATCGCTAAGCGGCAGGTTTAGAGTGATAGGAGGAGTTCAGATAGACTTATTGACTGTTTAAGTGGAACAGCTCTGGAGTATGTCCGAGAACTCGATCCAGACTCTAGATGCAGAGAGTTTAAAAAGGAGCTGAGGCGACGATTTGGTAAGAAAAATGAGCCAGTCTAAGCCAGGCGTAAGCTTCAATTCTTACGCCAGCAAGAGGGAGAATCGCTTGAGGAATTTTCACAGCGTGTGTATTTCTTAGCCATGGATGGGTATAGGAAGTCAGATAGAGAAACAATAGATCAACTGTCTACAGAGGTTTTTCTCCGCGGCTGCAAAGAAAAGGAGGCTGCAAGGTTAGCAATGGAAAAGGGCCCAACTTCAATTCATAAGGCTCTGAAATATGTAAAGGCATCGATAGCCAACCATCGGTCGATATTCGGTTCATCGAAATCAGCTTCTTACTCTCAACGAGAGGTAGCTTTTTCAGACGACGTTCGAGGCAACTCTTCTGGTTCCGTGGCGGCAAACACTTCCACTCGGAAATGTAACACGAAGATAGAAAAAAACATTGAACAGCTTACCCAGCAAGTAGGTAACCTCAGTAAGCTTTTTCAGAATACCCCAGATGAGAAACGAAACACATCCTCGTGGAGACGTCATCGACGCCACCACCAAGGAATAGGGAAAGACAACATTCAAGGTCCCCTTCACCATTTAGGTCCAGCCAGATTGACCGACAAGAGATGGATGGAAAGGATTTAAACTCCAAAGGGCTAGGCCCCATGACTCAGGACTTGTCCAAGAGGAAAATGGGCCACAAAACACTTCAACCGAGCGGCTTGAAACACATATTGTTCGCCTATCTGCAAGATCAAGTTTGGTTATCTCAATTACTATAAGTGGTGTTACCATTCCTGCTATTGTAGATACTGGTGAAATGGTTACTTTAATTAATCAAGACCTCATTGTGAATGTTTTCAAAGAGGACACATTGTACAAATCAATACGATTAAAAGGTTTTGAGAACAGGAATTTGAAGGACACGTATACCTGGATAAAGAGGCACAAATTGGTTCCTGATTCTACAACATCGAGTTTTGTTCTGTTCTGTGAGGTTTATGTGAGAAGTTGCCGAGTTTGCAATCGCAACAAGAAACCGACCGGCGTACAAGAGAGCCACTACAAATATTTCATGCTGGTTTTCCCCTTGAACGGGTCCACTTAGACATTCTTGGGTCTTTTCAGAGGAGTGAAGCAGGGAACATTTACATCCTCGTCATGTTGGACCAGTTCACCAAATGAATTGAATTGGCGGCGATTCCCAATCAGTCCGCCGAGCGCATTGCATAGAAGTTCGTTGTCCATATTGTTGCTAGATTTGGTTGTCCACTAGAGATTTTCACAGACCAGGGGAAGAACTTGTTCGAGGCTGTATGTGATGTTCTGCAAATAACTAAGAAGAGGACCACTACATACCATCCTTCATCTAATGGGGAAGTTCAAAGTTACAACCGCACCCTGCTTCAGATGATCCGTTGTTTCGTTGAAGACCAAACCGGCTCATGCTAGGCAGGGAATCGGTACAACCTGTTAATCTAGTTCTTGGTACCGGGATTCCGGACTCAGTGACCACAGTAGAGTGGGTACAGGAATTGGCGGAAAAGATCAACGAGACACACAACTTTGCCAGGAAGAACCTTGGCCAATCACTTGAACGCCAAAAACGCCTCTATGATTTTCGTCAGGAGGAATCGCATTTCAATATCGGGGATTATGTGTACAAACTGAACTCTGCAAAGAAAGTTGGCCAAGCCCCAAGCTGCAATCCCTATGGGAGTGGCCTTACTTGGTCAGCGATTGTAGACCTCCATCGTATGCTATCCAGGATCGCATGAAAATCAGTGTGACCAAAGACTGCGAGAAAGAGTTTTGGTGGACGAATACTCCCTGAGTTTCCTAGACAAGACAGATTTGGAGAGGACACTTTAGATCTTGATAGACAGGAAATCCTCACAACGCCATCTAAGATCGATAAAACTGAACACGGAAGCAAAAATGCAGCTTGCAAAGCGGGAGCACGACGATCAATAATCCTTCCTGCAAAATTGAAGGATTTTTGTACCTAGGAACTTATTTGACCTGCACAGTTTTATGTTGTGCTTGGTTATGCTTTATTGCGTAATAACCTGCTGTAATATACTGTTCCAAGATTATTTTCACCATATACTTGACTTTTTATGACAATGAGCGTACACACCTTCAATTGAAGGAATTGTAAAGTGTATATGTAAAGGCAAAATCAGCACGCTGGCTATGTTAGTTGTAATGATGTAGTGTGATTTGTTTAAGTATTTCACTCTATATTCCATGTATTTTCAGTAAACATGGATTCTGATTGCAACGAGGCCAATTTTTTTCTGACTACAGCTCTTCGGCTGGGAGTGACGGAGAGATGTCATCAGGTCTAATAGTGGTTGACGAATACCAGTCCGAAAGCGAGGCGCACGATTCCCGAACGATTCTTGACAAAGGGATCATCTCTGGCTCATCTGAAGTTCACACTTCCAATGGACCAAGAGCAAGAGAGAGGATTTGTCCATTGTGTACCTTTAAGCCGAAGATACAGAAAAAGGCATGTGATTAAGATGCATCTACCCTGGTATGTTGATGCGAATACCTCATGCCGGGGTTACAGGAGCAAATCCCCATGATAAGTCGTCTTAAGTCACACACCAGCTGCAATGGGACACCCTTAAACTAGGTCAATATTTGGAAATGGTGCCGTTACGTCACTGGACTTCTTCAGTTCTTACAAGAAGCCCACCATCTTGGTGACTTGGATAAATTGTTATCATATGACGTTGCGAATGGTCTGCATCCGAACTTTGGCAAGGATGACCAACACTTTTTAGCTACTGAGCGAAAATTAATGGAACACTGTGTCGCGTTTCCTTGGAGAGGTATTGCCTCCTGAATTTGTCAGCCCACCGAATCATATTATTTGTCTTGTTCACTGGCGGGTTTTCACCAAACTTTTGGAACATCTAATTGTTGCCCGTCGTGAAGAGTTTCGTTTAAGTAAAACGGAGATGTTAGTGTCTGGTTTGGCACGACGGGGATCTGACGTCCCGGATGTCCCTTAGAGCATGGTTCTGAAGTTTACTGATTCACATTTCAACCTCGACCAGCTGTTGAAAAGGTAAAGAAAAGAAAGTCTAACCGAATTAGAGGAGTCATGTAATCTTGGGAGAAACGAAGAGTTGGGTTGTGCAGTGGCAAATTACGTCTTTCCTATAGTTGGGACATGTGGACTCAGCAAACTGATACCAGGATCCATGTGTCATTTGGTATACATCCCCATTTTGTGAGAAAAGAATTGCCGCAGTTGTTCCCCAAATTGGTCTCGTTCCTTTAGCTTGTGCCATTGGTGAGGTTGGTATATATCTGATTAGCAAATGCATCAGGCATAACAAGTGTGTAAGCCCTGCATTCTGTCGAAGATACTCGACAGCTCTTTAACAGGAGTTCTTAAGGGAGTGCCTTATCAATGTCGAACGGATGGACATGACAGTGATTGTACATTGCCGCGACGAAGGATCCAGGGAATCAAGCCAACGTGTTTTGTCTCTTGTGAGAGAAATGAACCTTACCCATCTCCGAATACATCGGCTTTGCTTTACCGACGGATTGGAGGAACTGCAAAAATGGATGGCTTGTCCACCAAATGTGTACTTCATATTCACTGCGGTAGTACGCGATGAACCCATTAGACTATCCGCTGCCAACGTTTATTTGGATAAACTGCTACTTGAAAGTGATTCCCAATATCTTTCGTTCAAGCCACACCATCTCAATACGCCTTGGGTAGTTTTGGAGGTGGCAGGCGTGGTGGCAGGAGCAAGAGGAATGTATATTCAGGATGTCATGGAGTCTGCTTCTCAGAACTTTAGGCGTATCTACAGACTGCCATCGTGGTTCAGGGATGATGTCAATTTGGAAGACGTCGGCGCTGATATCTGGGAACTGTCGAAGTGCATGTGAACTGTGCTAAATATGTTTTAAGTAATGTGTTTTATTTTAGTTGTTTCGCGGATAAGGATCTTTCTCACTGATAAGGGATGGATGTGGCAGGAACTGCCCCACACAGACCTTGTTGGTTGTTGTTGTTGTATTGTGTTATACTAGATGCTGATTGTCAATAGTATCACGTAATCTGTCTCTTTGAACTTCCTGTCTAATAACAAAAACCTTCTGCAGTGGTCTACGCCACCATAATATCATCAGGTCCCTGATTAACACTGCCCCTGTTACTGTGTGCATGAATGATAAAATATTTTCTTAACATACCTATAGTCGATAAAAGTACAAGATGCCCCGCTGGAAAAAAATCCCTTCCATTACTATGATTCCATGAGATCTGCTAGAATTTAACACATTCGTTTTAAAAATGAATATGATCAAATCAACATTAAATCTCACATGTGCGTCAGTAAGGGATTGATTGATTCAGTCAGACTAAACAGTAAAGTTCTAACTCACATCAGCAGTTCCGTGGCTTTGTAATTTTCGGATTACATAAGACCATCTAAAAACAAACTTTATGACGATAACATAGGTTGTTATTTTGCAGGCATCGGATACGAAACAGCAAAATGGATAGCAATATTAGGGAGAACTGTGATAATGGCATGCAGATCGAAGACCAGAGCAGAAGTGGTAAGCAAATAAGCTATTATTCCTATTTATAAAAATATATTAATGTTTGATAGGATATTTTGCACCAGCATAGATTGGTATCACCAGAAAGATTCGGGAGGAAACATTAAGCTATTTTAAAGAAACAACTATGGAAAATTGTGTCAACTGACTAACTGTGTGCTGAATGGCAACGTTACAGTTAAGTATGCGAGATACAAATTGAAATAAATAGTAAATCCACGTAATAACTGAATCATATTAACTACTGCGTCATCGCATAATTAATTTTCCTACACACATAGTCATTAGCACATCAGTTGCGTGCTGGTGACTAATCAAGCTGCCGAATCGCCTATAACATACAAAGCTTCGATGGACAGCTTGCAATGCAACAAGGAAACAAATGCGAATATCTATTAATGCCGGTCGAAATCTTAATAATATGTTCATTAACCTGAACATCACATATCATTAAGATTACAATACAAAAAAGCAGCTATATTTTGCCACATTGACATAACTCTAACGGATTGTACAAGAGAAAATCTTCTTTCAGATTAATCTAGAATTATATACAGAAGAGCCAAATAGTGAATAACGTCGCATTATCTAGTTGTTCCGTCAAATTATGACCTGTCGGTGATACTATGAGCATAAATTGCAGCAACACTGAGGAAATCGAATTATTCGGAAGAACTATGAAAAATCTAGAAAGAAAAGCGGATGCGCCCCTTAAATAAAAAGAAAATTAAGTATTTTCAGATATCAGATGGTTTTTAAAACTTCAAGTACTTATCTTTCTTGTCATTATTCAAATGAAATAAACTGTGGTGTCTCAAATCTTTTATTCGTTCATTGAAATTTGTTCGTAATGCATGCTGAGTGCGTGTCATCAAGGACGCAGCTGTATCGGCATCATAACTCGACGTCAGACCATTATCGATGAACAAATTCCTTCACATCAGCATCCGCTCCCTCAGCTTGTCTGAGACCATAAGTGGCCACTGCAGGTGATGGCGAATTCCCAAAGACATGTGTTGTCATACGGTATTCGATAAGCTATTTTGACGTGTTATTGTCTTCATGCCAGAAGAACCGATGAAAATTCCGATGTGATTTATCCAACTTGAAACAGTAGAACATTTGCTCGACGTCACCTGTAATGGCTACAGGCTTAGCGCGGAACCTCAAAAGTACACGAAGTAAATTGTTCACTAAGTCTGGCCCTGTCATAAGTACGCTGTTGAGCGAGATGCCATCGCATCGAGCAGATGGGTGAAATACTGCTCTTATCTTATCAGGCTTTTTGGGTAGGTATATGCCGAAGAGAGGAAGGTACCAACGTTCTTCACCATCCTTCAGAAGAGGAGCGACTTCGGCATGCCCATTGTTCAATACCTTGGCCATAAACTCAGTCATGTGAGCACACTTTACAGCGTCTCTGTGTAGACTCCTGTCCAAGGACATTGCTCTTTGTAAGGCCTGAGATCTGTTGTCGGGAAGTCTAGGCCGATCTGGCTTGAACGGAAGGGGCGCTGACCAGTTTCCCTCTGAATTCTTTCTCATACAGGAGTCCATTATATGAAGAAACTCCTTGTCCTCCACTGATAAGCCTGATCCTTTGAGGTAGACAGGGAAACAGGGCTCTGGGCTATCCGCCATAAGGCCCATCAGGTGGACCAATCTTCTGGTCTTCCACATGGTGTGCAGTGGGAAGGTCTAGCCCTCTGAGCATCATAACATCGGCTTTAGGATCTAATGCAGGAAGGTATTCTGCTATCTCACGTAAATGGGGTGATGAAAGGCAGACTCCGGAGTCGGTATCTCATCACGAGCATCTGTTATCATGTCGCAATCAATCAAATCAGGTATATCAAGAGCTGCTGTGCCATCAATAGATTCAACAACATATCTTCTTGCTTTCCTTCCTGAAGCTGAAATGTAGCCCGAGCATAAGGATAGTGTATACTCGGTGTGGTTGCCTTCTTCACCAAAGTGGTCAAAGAAACTAGTCCTAGCAAGTGTTTGGTTACTCTTATCATCAATGATGGCGTCTTAGAGCTTGGTCTGGCTGGCCAGTAGGGTACACCTTAACAAGGACAGTCTTTGCGCCGGATTTACTCATGCCCAAGGGATTCTTACACACCTGTGTACATGTTGAATTAACAGGATTTGAAGGATTCATTTTAGCCTGTTCTTTATCTAGAACTGATGACTTGCTTAGAGGAGTTGCAATGTGTAGGGCCGAAGGATGCGGGCTACTGTTGCAAATTTCTTATTTTATGGCTACATCACAATCCTTGGCCAAGTGTTTTCCAGGGCCGCAACACCTCAAGCAGAGAGTTCTCATGAAGAAACTTCTCCTTTCCTCAATAGGCTTTGATCTGAAACCTCTACATTTGTTGAACGTGTGTTTTGTCTTATGTATAGGACAGGACAGGGCAGGCTCTGATGGTTTTTCCACCTCAGTTTTTCTTGAAGACACCAAAGCTTTGGGAGGTCTGTTTCCTGTTTTGACAGGTTTTGACTTAGTGCTAGACGAATCTGGCTGGTCATATTTGAACCCATGGTCATTTCTCGCCCTTGCAATATCGCGCAGGAATTCTATGAAAACAGTGAAAGGAGGGTATAACGCACCATGGTTTTTCTTGTACTTGATGCTATGTGTAGTCCTCTTTTGCTGTATACTAACAGGTAACTTGGACACTATAGGGTTTACTCCAGAAGATGAGTCATAGTATGCCAACATGGTAGAGTATTGTTTGTCTGCTTTCCTAGCAGCAATCTCGGAAACAAGGTCAACAAGTTCAAACAATCGACTACTATCTTTGTTCGAAATATTGCGGAAAGCAGCGAAACGGGCTTTCAGACAAGCCTCTACCATCTCTGGACCAGCATAACGATCCTCTAATCTTTCCCAGATTCTTGCCACCCTTACTTTTAGGTCCTCAGGGTATGCAGATCTTATGCTCAGGGCTTGCCTGCTGGAATCTACACCAAGCCATTTTACCAGGAGGTCCATTTCCTCTGAAGCCGAAGCTCCAAGCTCTGTTATGATACCTTTGAAATTAGATTTCCATATGGCATAGGTCTCTGGGCAGTCTGTGAACTTAGTGAGTCTAGACAGGAGTAAATCCTTTTTCAAGAGGTTCTTTGAGAACTCAGCACACATATCAAAGTGATGGTTTGTAGGTGGTGGGTGAAATTCTTGCGCATCTGGGTTCAAGGCATTTGTCGTTGATGAGGTAATTGGTATATCGTTGGTTGAAGTGACTAGTGATATGTCTAACAATGGCAATGGACCCGGAGTGGACGACATTTGTTGACTTCGTTTCAAACGCTGTAGTATGCGCGGTTCGGGGTTTTCAGGCAACGGATTGAAATTTGAGGTACATGTAGGTAACTCAAAATGAGGTAATTATCCTTGGGAGGATTGTAACAAAGTGGGTGAACAGTCAAACCTGACATTTGTGTTAACAGACCCTTGTGCTGATAAAGCTGATTTACTTTCTGCTAATTCAGCGTTGACCTGCGAAGGTGCTGGTGAGGTCATCCTTAATGTTGCTGATGTCGGCCAGTGGGCTGGTAGCTGTGTTAAACAACGCAGATAATACTGATTCTAGATGTTTTCGTTTGTTTGACATGTTTCTATGGTATTTATGCTCAAATTGTTCTATACCTTTGGTGCTTTTCGTCCGGGGACGGGTGCCTGTGACTGATGACGTCATTTGCATGCAGGTCGTTAATTTCTTACTGTGGTGTCTCAAATCTTTTATTCGTTCATTGAAGTTTTCATTGCGGTCAGTATCGCCAAACTCTGGTACATTGGTGCGTCACAACACAGAACCTCCGGAGAGGGTAAGAAATCAATGGTTAGCACTAGATCTAAATGACACATGAAGATAATTGAGTAAAACAGCTCCTAGCTGTACTGCAAAAACACATGTAAAAAAACTGGAAGTTACAATAAGTCCGATAACTCTTGCAGATGCTCGTTCCGTAATACAGCAGATTTTTAAAAAAAATTTTTTATAACATCACATAGACCATAAAGGTTTAGATAACACCAACTTCAGGAGCTTAAACCGACCATTAGATTAAATCAAACTTGTAATTCACCTGTATGTGCGATCTGTTTCCAGAATTTAGTACCATCCATCCCAGAAACTCATTCTGAGAGTATGATGTCATTTGGATGGAACTTTATTATAAATTGTCATTTTGATTGGTCTCCTTGCGCATCCCTATTGACTTCACTTTCTCCAACAGTTCGGTTACAATTATCTAAATGACTTTGTCAATAGGCTGCATCTGATGTTTAGTTAAAGGGAGTCTCTCCCTTGCTGAAAAGCCCATTACAAACACACACACACACACACACACACACACACACACACACACACACACACACACACACACACACACACACACACACACACACACACACACACACACACACACACACACACACACACACACACACCATTACTGGTTTTCCTTACATCGAGAGGTACCTTTCACTACACTGACATGCCGAGGTATGTTCTTTCCCAATGTAAAGGGCATAATCTTGGCACCTGAAACTAAAGATGAAATTGTTCCGTGTATGAAAAATACTTCACCTTGTAAAAAGAAGGATCTAAGCTTGAAAAAAAATTAAAAACACTATGCATTAGTACAGAGGTACGGAAACAGAACAAAGTAGTTGCGGGGTATTATCATATAAGGGATCAATGCACACACGGGTACTTATGAGCTCTATAGCAGCCTACCGAGGTACATTTACATACCACTTATGAGCTCTGGAGCAGCCTACCGAGCTACAAAGCACTTATGAGCTCTGTAGAAGCCTACCGAGGTACATGTACATACCACGTATGAGCTCTGTAGTAGCCTACCGAGGTACAAACCATTTATGAGCTCTTTAGCAGTCTATCGAGGTACAAACAATTTATGAGCTCTATAGCAGCCTATAGAGGTACATGTACATACCACTTATGAGCTCTGTAGCAGCCTACAGAGGTACATTTACATACCACTTATGAGTTCTATAGCAGCCTACCGAGGTACATGTAAAAAACCACTTATGAGCTCTGTAGAAGCCTACCGAGGTACATGTACATACCACGTATGAGCTCTGTAGTAGCCTACCGAGGTACAAACCATTTATGAGCTCTGTAGCAGCCTACCGAGGTACAAACCATTTATGAGCTCTATAGCAGCCTATAGAGGTACATGTACATACCACTTATGAGCTCTGTAGCAGCCTACAGAGGTACATTTACATACCACTTATGAGTTCTATAGCAGCCTACCGAGGTACATGTACAAACCACTTATGAGCTCTGTAGAAGCCTACCGAGGTACATGTACATACCACTTATGAGCTATGTAGCAACCTACCGAGGTACAAACCATTTATGAGCTCTGTAGCAGCCTACAGAGGTACATTTATATACCACTTATGAGCTCTATAGCAGCCTACCGAGGTATATTTACATACCACTTATGAGCTCTGTAGCAGCCTACCGAGGTATATGTACAAACCACTTATGAGCTCTGTAGCAGCCTACCGAGGTACAAACCATTTATGAGCTCTGTAGCATCCTATCGAGGAACATGTACATACCACTTATGAGCTCTGTAGCAGCCTACCGAGGTACATTTACATACCACTTATTAGCTCTGTAGCAACCTACCGAGGTACATGTACAAACCACTTATGAGCTCTGTAGAAGCCTACCGAGGTACATGTACATACCACGTATGAGCTATGTAGTAGCCTACCGAGGTACAAACCATTTATGAGCTCTGTAGCAGCCTACCGAGTTACAAACCATTTATGAGCTCTGTAGCAGCCTATCGAGGTACATGTACATACCACTTATGAGCTCTGTAGCAGCCTACCGAGGTACATTTACATACCACTTATTAGCTCTGTAGCAACCTACCGAGGTACATGTACAAACCACTTATGAGCTCTGTAGAAGCCTACCGAGGTACATGTACATACCACGTATGAGCTATATAGTAGCCTACTGAGGTACAAACCATTTATGAGCTCTGTAGCAGCCTACCGAGGTACAAACCATTTATGAGCTCTGTAGCAGCCTATCGAGGTACAAACCATTAATGAGCTCTATAGGAGCCTATCGAGGTACATGTACATACCACTTATGAGCTCTGTAGAAGCCAACCAAGGTATATGTACATACCACGTATGAGCTATGTAGTAGCCTACCGAGGTACAAACCATTTATGAGCTCTGTAGCAGCCTACCGAGGTACAAACCATTAATGAGCTCTATAGGAGCCTATCGAGGTACATGTACATACCACTTATGAGCTCTGTAGCAGCCTACCGAGGTACATTTACATACCACTTATTAGCTCTATAGCAGCCTACCGAGGTACATGTACATACCACTTATTAGCTCTGTAGCAGCCTACCGAGGTACATTTACATACCACTTATTAGCTCTGTAGCAGCCTACCGAGGTACAAACCATTTATGAACTCTGTAGAAGCCTACCGAGGTACATGTACATACCACGTATGAGCTCTGTAGTGGCCTACCGAGGTGCATGTACATACCACGTATGAGCTCTGTAGAAGCCTACCGAGGTACATGTACATACCACGTATGAGCTATGTAGTAGCCTACCGAGGTACAAACCATTTATGAGCTCTGTAGCAGCCTACCGAGGTACAAACCATTTATGAGCTCTGTAGCAGCCTATCGAGGTACATGTACATACCACTTATGAGCTCTGTAGCAGCCTACCGAGGTACATTTACATACCACTTATTAGCTCTGTAGCAACCTACCGAGGTACATGTACAAACCACTTATGAGCTCTGTAGAAGCCTACCGAGGTACATGTACATACCACGTATGAGCTATGTAGTAGCCTACCGAGGTACAAACCATTTATGAGCTCTGTAGCAGCCTACCGAGGTACAAACCATTTATGAGCTCTGTAGCAGCCTATCGAGGTACATGTACATACCACTTATGAGCTCTGTAGCAGCCTACCGAGGTACATTTACATACCACTTATGAGCTCTGTAGAAGCCAACCAAGGTATATGTACATACCACGTATGAGCTATGTATTAGCCTACCGAGGTACAAACCATTTATGAGCTCTGTAGCAGCCTACCGAGGTACAAACCATTAATGAGCTCTATAGGAGCCTATCGAGGTACATGTGCATACCACTTATGAGCTCTGTAGCAGCCTACCGAGGTTCATTTACATACCACTTATTAGCTCTATAGCAGCCTACCGAGGTACATGTACATACCACTTATTAGCTCTGTAGCAGCCTACCGAGGTACATTTACATACCACTTATTAGCTCTGTAGCAACCTACCGAGGTACATTTACATACCACTTATTAGCTCTGTAGCAGCCTACCGAGGTACATACCATTTATGAACTCTGTAGAAGCCTACCGAGGTACATGTACATACCACGTATGAGCTCTGTAGTGGCCTACCGAGGTGCATGTACATACCACGTATGAGCTCTGTAGCAGCCTACCGAGGTACATACCACTTATGAGCTCTGTAGCAGCCTACCGAGGTATATACCACTTATGAGCTCTGTAGCAGCCTACCAGCACAACAAACTTTCTTACTTCCGACTCATTGGGTAAAATTGCTTGGAGTTGGTAACATTTTTGGTTACCCACTAGTGGTTACACCCTGGAAGCGATTTCTTGGGTCTGTGCTTTATCTATGACGTTGTGTAACAATGCTTTGTGATGTTATCTTCTGTCATGAGTGTTGTCTCAATCAATAACAGGAATAATGTTATTTGCAACAGAAACAGATAGTTTTCCAGATATGATATGAACGTTGTGGGAGAAAAAGGTCCGTAGGTTGTGGTAGTTGGTTATCATGTTTAACTCAGTAAGATAAGTCTCCTGTCGTTATACAATTTGAAAATTAACGTTCAAATTATATAAACATGAAAACAAACCATCACTCGTTGGGGAAACTTTATGTATTGTCCATTTTCTAGGTAAAGAAAAAGCCAAATATAATAAACATTGTAATATCATGTTTTAATTAAATTGCTTATTTATTTTAACAAGCACAGGAAAAATAACTGAAACGAAACAATGTATCAATGAACGATACTAATCCCCCAGATTGCTGTTTAAGTTGGGTGATGGCATAATCTTAGCATTTAAGTGAACTTGACCTTTGAACATCAGGAGCCATTAAAAGTGAAGTTTTTTAACAGTAGCCTTGACCTATCACCTTCTAACGTAAGACGTACCATAAATGGTGTACATGACAACTCGAAGTTATTGCATTCAAACAAAATTTCTATTTTTAGTAACGGTGAACTTGACTGTTGACTTTCCGACCTGAAAAGCTATAGCAAGTCCCTTCGGTAAGGATGCACTGTATGACGTTTGAGTTTAATCGGCCCAAGGGACACGAGTTGGAGCACATTAACCATTTTTTATGTATAGCAACGGTGACCTTGACCTTTGACTCTCGGACCTGAAAAGCAATTCTAAGCAAGACCCTTCAGTAAGAAGGAAATTTCAAGTTAAAGCGCGGAAACCCAGATTGCAATGGTGACCTTGACCTGGGACCTTTGAAACTTGGACCTGAAAAGCACTCCCAAGCAAGCATCGTAAGTAAGGATGCAATGTATGAAGTTGAAGCGTAATTCGCCAAAGAGAACTCAAGTGAGAGTGAGGAAACAGAATTTATATTTATAGCAATGCTGACCTTGATTGGGGGGGGGGGAATAATTCTTGCAATATTTCAAGATTTTACATAATATCTCATCATCATGAAGGATACAACTCCTGGAGCGAGATAAATCACCATCAAAATCAACTAAATTTTAGTAACAAGCACAGAGGCAAAGTATTGCAATGTAGATGTAGAGCACTAAATTTGGCAGCAATACTTTGCCATTCACAAATGTTGTGGTACAGGCATAAAAGTTAAAAGTAATCATTATATCATAAAATGCTTTCTTACAAAGGAGGTCAATATTCCAGTCAGAGGAATGAATTTAGGGTGACA
Organism: Ylistrum balloti; assembly: GCF_031769215.1. NCBI lineage: Eukaryota > Metazoa > Mollusca > Bivalvia > Pectinida > Pectinidae > Ylistrum > Ylistrum balloti. Next base: position 35,779 of record NW_026783069.1, read on the forward strand.
TATTGCACATTATTATTGTAGTTAACAATGAAACAAAGTCCTGTACAGAAAAAAAAAATAGATAATTGTTTTCAGTTTAACATTTCATATGTACCAGTCTTGGTATCATTTTATAAAGATGACGGTTACTGATTAAACCATGTCACAAAAACACATTTCTGTTAAGCAACACTCAACAATTACATAGGTAAAAAAATGCATAGGTTAGCATATAACATAAACTTAAAGTCACGATATTGATGTCAAACACTACTGCCTTGCAATGATGTATACATCTTTAGCTACCAGGTTAATGCTTCTGTTTCTTTGTTTTCGTCAACTAAAAGATAAGGTACAAACAAAGACTCATTCAGCATGTGACAGACACGTTCTGTCTGGACACATACCAACCATATTTTACTACACTGAAGGAGAGAGCTGAAATATTTAACTCTTTCATTCTGCCATTGTATAGATGAAAAGTCCAGAAACTACACCCCAGAGCAGCAAAAGAAACAAATCACATCTCAAAAACAAAAGAAACGTTCATTCTTTGAAATATATGGATAAAAAGATAATAAGAGTCTCAGAAGCTCAATGGGCCTGGATCTCACACTTGTAATCTTAAAACTGGACTAGGCTAAAATAAAACTACAGATAAAATATCACTATTTGATTCAAAAGACTCTATGAAAAGATTTAAACATATAGGACCAGTGACCTTAAGAGTTGAACAAGGGCATTAAATTTAACACACTTTATAGCTTTTCATCCCAGCATACTTCTAAACTTTTGGGTATTCTTAAGAAGTCATCAAAAATTCATTAACACAGGCTTCTGGCCATATATTATCAACTTAAGCCTTGTGGTTATTCAGAAGAAGTTGTTTGAAATAAAATTTGATGGACGATGGAGGCCGCACCTTGACATACACTCAATTGGCACTTCTGACACAAGTTCAGCTCAAAACAAACACATCTCAGTTTTTCTGTTTCAAAATCGTTGAAATGACGGTGATTGTATTATACTATGTAAACAACAAAGAGGTGTAGAAGTCACCTAATTACAGACAGGATCAATATCGATGTTGATACTTCTATGGATTTAAGTGACATTTCACTGTAATGTACACGTGATTCAACATTCTATATTTATTGTGGTATTTTTCAATATAGAGACTCTGCGTACAAAAGTTCTCTAATGGGCAGTGTCGTTCATTGCAATAAGGTAAAATAAACAAATATTTCCCAAGTAATTGTTTGCCTTTCACTGAATGTGTGAGCTACAAAGATTTTGTAAAAGTGAAATTAACTGCAAGCTTTTACCAGAAAATATAGGACTTTGCCTGAGAGCTATTCTGGTTATAACTTACCTTTCTCAGTAGACGAACTACAACCATTTCCTTTCTTGCTGCAGTCAAACAATTGGTGACCAGACACTTGAAAAGAAAATATATAAATTCATGTCATTTTTTTTTCTTTTTTGATAAAAACTAAATCAGAAAGCTTAAATCATTTCTGGAGACCTTCTAGTTGCTTAGAAAATCTTTCTTAAAAGTTTTAAACGTATTTGATGCCTCTGACGCTGAATGAAGGCCAATGTCATACAATACCCTATGACACAGCCAGATACCTAGAGGCCAAATAATAGCACTCTGGGTCTTCCTGTTATTGACAGGAAGTCATTTAAATTAAATAGTTGGACACCTGAGGGATGCCACACCATCGCACAAGTTCACTTGGCCCTTTAAAAAGGTGTATTACCGTTATCGGAGTCACTCTCAAAACAGTCATCACTGCTTATATAACCATCGAGCTGCAATTCTGTAATGAATAAAAGTGGTTGATATGATTAAATATTGGTACACAGACACATATTTAAATGTTTTGTTACATAGCACAATACAATAAATGAACTCTGAAATGTACTCATAAGGAAAATGTTGCTATATTTCATACATGTTATTCCAGCTTTGCAAATAGAACAAGTTTATCAACAATAATTTCTACATATCATACATTTTGGAATTTAATTTGATACCTTGATGACAAATTAGAGATTGGAAATAAAACAACAAAGCTTCGCCTTTATGTCAGTGTACTTCAAATTAGTGTTTGCAATATTTTTAACTTGAGACTTATCTTTAAATCACTAAATCATGAACAAATTATATTCAGGTTGCCTTATCAACCATATCATTTCACTTACCTTCAACATCATCAACTGGGATTTCATCCAGTGTCTTTCCACTGTATTTGCTAACAGTTCCATTGTCAAATGCAGTCAAAAGTCTTCCCATTTTTGCAATTGTTGTGGAATTCTATAGAAGGATCTATGAATCTTTATGTCATGTCCGAGAAAATTGGCCATGTTCTCCAGGTCGGATTTGCTGAGGTTCAGTACTTGCGAAAAAGTTGCCACATGCTTTCTTAACTGTGTGCTGGTGAGGCTTTCTGGTTTCTCAAGTCTGGCATCTTGTGCGAACCGCCGTAAACAATCTGCACTCCTGATCGGGTTTAGGGATTCAAACGATGAACGTGGAAATAGATAAGGGTTTTCCTTACTAACACCAGACTCCTCTCTGTATTTCATAAGGCAATCAATGTTCTTAATCAGGCAAGGTGTAAGTAGAACTGGCACTGTTCTTCCTTTCTTTCCTCTTATTTCTACTCTCTCAAATGTATCACACAACATCTTCTCTACAGGACTGAGAGAATCTTCAATCTCTTGTAAAGAAGATGTTGGGTTCTTTTTTCCGTCCAAGTAATTTTTCAGTGTTATCCGTTCAGTTTCCCCTCCTCTCCTTCGACTGAATAGTACAACACTTGCAAGGGTTACTTGATTCAGCATATCCCAAGTTTGCTTTGAGAACTTTTCCTCCAGACCTGCTGTCAATGAGCTTGACTTCTCCTTCAGAAATCTTTGAATTTTGGTGATGTCCTCTGTCAGTGGCAAGATAGATCCTTTGTTCCTCTTCTCTGAGCTAAGAGTCTGTAAAGCAGCGATGGACACATCATCGCTCCATTCACTTTCACACAATGTGAGGAATGCATCAGCATTTGATCCTGATTGAGTGTCAGCAGATATCAAAGACATTGCCTTTGCACATTTTTTCAACAGGTGTCCAATTCTCAGTGCCAGAGAAGGATTGCTGTACTTGTTTTCTTCAACGTAACCGCAGAGCTTTCTTGTTGCATTTACAGCAATTGGAAAATTTTTGGGGACTAGTTCATCTGACAGCAAATTTATCTCTGTGTCTTGTTTCCTTACCGAAATTAAAAACCGTCCAAGCTCTCTCATTTTTTGACTAACATGCGGATACAGATGAGGTAGGTGACCATGTTTCTGGAACAATTTTTCCCCAATACGTAAAATGACTGGGTCATTTCGCACAACCATAGTAATTTCATCGGTATTCATACGACTCAACACCTTTCTTTGAAGACCCTCACTGATCACAACTGAACTTGGCAGCAGAAGAGATGCCTGTGACTTTAATCTTTTTTTATTCCTATCATTTTTTCGAAATGGGCAAATTTTCCTATGTCTCCACAAATTTGTATTCAAGAAAAAGGCTAGACAATCTTCACACGGCAGGTATTCTTTTGCTGTGATTGTTGTTTCATCTTTTCTTGTCCATGTAACCAATGTTCCAGTTCCATTCTTTAGCACTTCAACATTATGTTTATAATCTCCACTATTCCTGTGTTTCAACAATGCCAATTATCTTTTTTCTGACTTCAAGGGTAAGGACAAGATCCGTTGCACCTCCATTTCCTGTTTGTGGGGTCCTAGATAATGTTTGTAATGTTTGTAAATCCTTCTCCACAATACATACAATAATGAATTTTATCCCAAATTCTGATGCCATCCTTATTTTTGCTTGCTTGTACTCTAACAGGATCTATGCCAGTTGCTGAATATGGGTCTACTGTCAATGGTTTCTGTTCTTTTTCAGTAATTATATTGGCTCTTTTTTTGCGCAATGCTTCAACTGACTTGGAAACACTTTGAACTGGGAATAATTCTGATATCCCTGATGAATCTGACACATATTCGTCTTCTTCTATAGATTCCGACTCCAAATCTGCATAATCTGGATCTTTCTCATCATAATCACCGCAACCAAAAAAAATCCATCTCGCTGTCCTTGTCGCTTTCATCATTCTCATCATCTTCAGACTGAAAAAAAAACCATTATTATAAAATCACAGAGCTAAGCCTCATAGCATTAGTGTGTTCATCTCTTTATGCCCATCACACATATATATGGTTGGGTTGAGGACAGAGGACAAAGTCTAAGGGGCGGGTCATGTGTAAATCCAAGTTTTATCAATTAAAGGTCATGGTTATTGCATACATGAAGATCTTCAGATGTAGCATTCAGCCCAGGTGGGGATGCCAGCCTGCAGGAAAACATGTAACAGATGGAGAACCAACAACAACCGACAGGTTATAACATCAGCTCTCCATATTTTTGACCAGTAAAGCTAAAAATGCATTCAATGTCCTACATCATTTCTAGTCAAACTGCAAAATATCACTGAAATCAGAAACATTTAAAATTCATTACATTATTACCATGTTTTCCTCTGCAGTAAATTTGTATTCATCTAATGGCTGCACACTGTGTAATGAAAGTGAATCAAAGACCCAGTCACGAACTACTGTCACAATTCCAGTCTTCTTGTAAATCTCTGAAAATAAAACATCAAATACATTGAGATAGCATTATAATATGAGTGTCTAACAAATCAAGAAATGTATGAACCTTCCATCACTCCTATGTCAACAGATGTTCCAAATTCTGATTCTAGGTCCTATAACAAGAGAACCCAAGATCTAGACGGATATTGGATTGGCACACACCATTACAAGGTCTGTCTAAAATGCTCTGCCTTTGTCACAAATCAAAATGTATTACTGGAGTGTGGTGTGGTAGGGGGATAGATGGTGGATAATATCAAACAATATTGCAAAACTCCCAAGAACTTTACCTAAAAGACAAAAAACTGGCCAATCACAAAATATGACTAACCAATAAAAGTATGATTATTCTGTGTACCACTTACCATGTCTTGTACTGAACATGTGTGTGTATACATATATTGTATACATACCTCCAGTTAACTTAACATATTGTATGTCCTATCTAAAAAAATACTAATTTTAACCAACACTCCTTATAGTTAATCAACTCCCTGAGTTAAATAGATATGTCATCTGTGTGTCTTTGCGCATTTATAAATAATTTCTTAGTGTATTTTTCAACATCCTCAGGTGTCACATCATTATCTTCAGTACATGTCACTATAAGCTGTTTCACATGTTTGTTTGAGAAATCTGAGAGACTTCGTGCTACGGTACCTCCACATTCAAGTAGCGATTTTGTCATAGTAACTACAAAGAATAATGTAAGTTCTTGAAAATTGCAACAATTAACATTGATACACCAATGTGTTTAAACTCTTTGTACGAAAAAAATATTTAAATTCATCCATGGACAATTCATGATAATAAAATTACCTGAACTTTCAATTATTCATAATAATTCTGATCTATGTATATGTATCTTGTATATCTTACATTGATGATTTAATAGGGCTATTCTACTTAAATTCATACTCCAAACCATGGATGTCATTATTGTTTTTATTATTAAAGTGTTTTTTTTTCCCCCAACATACCGTATGACCTGGGGTTAAAATTTTGTTCTAAACCCAAACATCAAACCAATATGATTTATTCTAAAAACTTTTGGTGTTGGCTATGCATTTAAATGGAATAGTCCTGATCAAAATTAAAATCGAGAAAAATAATCAAAGTAATTGCAAGTAAATGCATACACACCTGTGTCAATATCTTTACTTGATTTTTCATCACAGTATACTTCATACCCTGTCAGCAGCGACGAACCCGTCATGCGTGAAGCTTTTGGCCTTTGAATTTTTGTTCCAGTTGTAGAATCCCCAATTATCTCATAATCTTCCTAGTAAAGTAAAAGCAAAACTGATTCTCTTGATAATCTAGTATGTATTTTGTTTTATCTAAAACATGGCACTATAGATATTTGTGCACTGTAGCATATTCAATATGAATACCCATTGAGGTTTGTAACAGCTTTTACAAGTCTTCTCTTCTTTCCATATCTTATCTAACATGTGTTTGATTCCAAGATAACCAACAAATTAAAGTCTTGCCAAAACTTAAACGTCAAACACAGCATTATTATTTTTAATATTACGTTAACCTTAAACAGTCATCATTTCATTATCTTCGTATATGAGATTATCTACTGGATTGATTGTAATCGTACAATAATTGTTGGATTTCATCGCGTTTTCTTGACCCAAGGATATTTAGCCTTGGCCTTCAATAAATATCATCCTCTCAACATATTTTTGTTTCCTGCCGCTTCATTATTTTATTGTGAAAGGACAAATATAGAATAAAAACTGCAAGAATTTCCTAGGACATCTCGTTATAACAAAGTTTAATATACCTCTGGTAACAGGTGTCCTGCTTGCTTGCTGTCTTCTATCCACTTATAATCTAGAATCCAGCAATGATTAGCAATGGCAAAACAATATTTCACTGTTCTTATGGCAATACGTGCTGGATCTGAAAGACAAATAATGTAAATATTGGTACAGTTGTATAATGTTTCTTAATAATGTTTTATGAACAAAGGACAATGTTTTCTCCAAAATGACAGAAATCAATTATTTTGAAAAAAAATGTACCTTTTAAAGCATTTTGCATAACTACGAAAGCCTATTAGTGTCACTTTGAAAAACAAAAAAAAAATTGTTTTTTCTCGTTAAAACGCGTTAATTATCTCGTTAAAACGCGTTAGTTATCTCGTTATAACGCGTTAGTTATCTCGTTAAAACGAGATATCGTTAAAATGGGTTATTTATACAGTTATCTATCTGAGAGATGTGACGATTACGGTCAGGCTTCGGAATGAATTCGGTTATTTCTTTCGTGAAGAAGCTATCGGATGAATGGAGTCAGAAGATGGGTATTCTGAACACATGCCGCTACAGTACTGTAACGTTTACCATTCAGGTTTCCTTGATATTTTTTAAAAGAGGATCAACAACTGAAGATATGTTTGCCAACAAATAACGACAGACATTATATGCCTCTAACTTCACGTGCCCTTCTTTGTTTTAGAAAAATAAACCGTTTTAGTTCATCTATCCAAAGGACCACGGTAAGATTATGCCACATCGTGGCGAGGGTCGTATGTCGTCCATCCGTCGTTTGGTGTCATAACGAAAACTTCAAACGACTTCCTCTTAAGGACTGATTATAAGTTAATATTTTTGACAAGAAGCACTCCGATTGGGACTGACAGGCGAGGTCTAACGGGGAAAATTTGGCAATACTGATCTTTAAGACTCCTCTTCAGAAATAATGGACTGGATAGCATTCATATATGGTTAGAAGCATTAAGAGGGGTAAGAAATAAAAAATAGTAAGAAATGGAGGGGCTGATCTTTTTAGTGGCAAGACATAAAATTGTTGTTTAGTTATTACAAGTATTAGCTTAAAAGACTTCTTATATAAAAGTAGAAGTAATCTGATTGACATCGTGTCGTTACAATATAACATCGTGTCACCGTATTATATCGTGTCGCTTTGTTATTGCATCCTGTTATCATGATTCCGATCAACATTAGTGTTATTGGCGTGCTTTAACCTACGAAGATTTGATTCCCATAGGTAGACCACATTTTTAATTATCATATATATGACACTGATTCTGAATGTTAATTGATCGGAGCATATCATAAAAAACAGCAGACAAGGAAGGACTATAACAATAAAATGAAACGTTAATACTGAAGTCCGTTAATAATATGAAGTAAAAATATGTTAACTCTGTATTATTTTTTTTCCTTTTCATATTATTTTTACTTTTATAGAATATATACTGCACTTTGTTTCGTTTCTAAATTAAAATGCATATTGAATTCCTGTAAAAAATGTAATTTTCTCGTAGAACATTTCTCATATTTTGTTCAGAGAAATATATGTAAAAATAAATAAACAATAATAAAAAATGCCTGCTATTTCATAGTTTTTTTTTTTATAAAACATCATGTTTTAATATTTTATTAGAATAGTACTGACTTGTGCTGATAATCAGTACATTTGTTTTCTTTCATTTAATGCAAAAAATGTATTTAAGTATCATTGCAGTAAACATTCACGTATCTTTTCTGCACATTTATTTTTGTTCACAACCTTGACGGTTATTCAGGGTATCAGCATACAGTGTAATAATCATCGATAACAACTTGTTTTACTGACAGTGTACATAATTTTTTATGCTGTTGTCTTCTTGCCGGTGATTTCAACATCGTTTTGGTAAATAATCTTAGGCTCTTGAGCTTGGTTGGTAATTAGGGAGACCGATTTTCGGAAAATTATTACACCGAGTACCATGGGTCAAGCTAATTTGGAATAGTACATGTACAGATTGAAACGGTTTGGCTTCTTTCAACGGGGTATCCAATTTTTGTATCGCCTGCGACGAAAGTTGCGAAACGAGACATAGGTGTTACTTTTCCGGCGGCGGCAGCGGCGCCGTGCGCCGTCCGTAAACTTTTTCACATTTCGAACTTCTTCTCAAGTTCTACCAGAGGGATTGAGCTGAAACTTACCTGAAATGATCCCGAGCTGGTCCTGACCTAGTGTTGTTGTTTTTCGGGTCGATCCGAAATCCAATATGGCCCCCATGGCGGCCATTTTGAAAAACTATATTAAACTTCTTCTCATCTTCTAGCAGTGGGACTAACCCGAAACTTTCCTGAAATTATCCTGAGATGGTCCTGACCAAGTGTTTTTATTTTTCCTGTCGGTAGGAATTCCAATATGGCCGCCATGGCGGACATCTTGAAAAGCACATTTTAAACTTCTTCTCAAGTTCCACCAGTGGGACCGAGATGAAACTTGCCTGAATTGATCCTGAGATGGTCCTGACCACATGTGTTAACGTTTTTATCTTTTAGATCGGTTTGCCATGGCGGCCATCTTCGTTTCTTAACAGTTTCTGCTTTGGCCATGGCTGCTTAACCATACATGTTATCTTGATTATACTTTGCATTTAGTTTCATATAATGTCAATAGGTCATGTTGACCTTGACATAGAGGTTAAAGGTCAACTTCTCTTTAGTATTGTTCATAAACATATCTGAGGTTTTGGGTTAAGAACGGGAGACATGTTTTAGTCACCATAACAATTTCTCCAGTTTAACTTCAAAATTCTCTGATATGGTAGTCAGATGACCGTTAAGGCCAGTGGGCCTCTTGTTTTCCATGTGACCCTAACTGGCTTCGGTATGTTTGCTCTCGACTCTTTCGCGAAAATCCGAGTGCTTTCCGAGTAGTCTTAATAAAAAAAACGTCATACTTTGGTGACAGGATGCAATAACAAAGCGACACGATATGTATGGTGACATGATGATACACTTTGGCGACATGATGTTATATTTTGGTGACATGATGATATAATACGACGACATGATGTTATGATATGGCGACATGATGTAATAATAGAGTGACATGATGATATAATATGGCGACAAGATGCTACATTATGATGACATGATGTTATATCTCGGCGACATGATGTTATGATATTTTGGCATGATGATATAATATGGCGACATGTTGTTATAATATGGTGACATGATGTTGTTATATGGCGACATGAGGTTGTAATATGGCGACATGATGTTATATTTTGGTGACATGATGATATAATACGACGACATGATGTTATGATATGGAGACATGATGATATAATATGGCGACATGATGTTATAATGTGGTGACATGATGATATCATATGGCGACATGATGTTATAATATGGTGACATGATGATATCATATGGCGACATGACGTTATAATGTGGTGACATGATGATATAATATGGCGACATGATGTTATAATGTGGTGACATGATGATATTTTATGGCGACATGATGTTATGATATGGCGACATGATGTAATAATATAGTGACATGATGATATAATATGGCGACAAGATGCTATATTATGATGACATAATAATATACAAGGCAACACAATGCTATAAAATCCATAGTTTTAAGGCAGCTGTGGCGTTCCATAGAAAGTACTAATAAAATCTTTAATTTTGGTACCGTTTTATACATTGTTTGTACGCATCAATTCGTACTTATATTTTGATAACCATTTCGTAGGTGTGAGGTTACTACCAAATAAGAAATATGAACAGGTTGACGATACTCGGAGATAATCAAGTTTTATTAGACATGACGATGAACAAGTTTATGATACTAGGAGATAATCAAGTTTATCAGACATGACGATAAACAAGTTGATGATACTAGGAGATAATCAAGTTTATCAGACATGACGATAAACAAGTTGACGATACTAGGAGATAATCAAGTATATCAGACATGACGATAAACAAGTTTACGATACTCGGAGATAATCAAGTATATCAGACATGACGATAAACAAGTTGACGATACTAGGAGATAATCAAGTATATCAGACATGACGATAAACAAGTTGATGATACTAGGAGATAATCAAGTATATCAGACATGACGATAAACAAGTTGATGATACTAGGAGATAATCAAGTTTATTAGACAATACGATAAACAAGTTGACGATACTCGGAGATAATCAAGTTTATTAGACATTACGATAAACAAGTTGACGATACTCGGAGATAATCAAGTTTATTAGACATGACGATAAACAAGTGGACGATACGCTGCGGCCAACTTAACAATTGCTTTAAGAGTTAGGTGACTAGAATAAACAAAGAATTGCTTCCCAGTTGCTTTTTTCACTTGTAACAGCAATGAGTATCAATGTAATATAACATATACATATAATATAATAATATAATATATCTTTCTGATCACCCCAGACCTTGTGGAATCGATGACTGATACGGAGCTCAAAGATTACGTACCACAGCACGGAGACAGGTTGCGTTTAAGGAAATATCTAAGAGAAGAAAAAAGTCCTGAAACTACGAGGAAGAGCAAGCTGTTGTCTATACTACAGAACAAACTCCAAAAGAGACGGGAAAACACGCAAGATGAGGAAAACACATCACAAGCAAGCATGCCGCGTCAAATTAAATGGAAACAAAAATGCTCTGAAGGACACTAGAACGATTCAGTTGGGATGGATTCATCGTACACATAAAAGAACAAAACAGGTGAGGAAGAAAACTGGTGGAGGGACTAGGAAAATAGAATTGAGCAAGAACGCTACTCGTAATGAATTGCTGGAAGAGGCCGTATCACCGTTTTTTAAGAATGGGGAGAGCTCTAAAACTCTCCGATTTCGAGACAGATATTTGGGATTTCTCTGAAAAGAAATTAGAGGAAGGGAAAACAATTCAAGAGGTAATTGACGAGACCAAAATGGCGTCATGAACAATGAGATTTTATCTCGCTATGATAATGCCTAATGGAAAGGTTGAATTGGCAGAAGATGGAGGTGGGACACATTGATGGAATTTTGGGGCGAATTTTACGAACAATGCACACTTGGCACCACTGAAAAAGTACCGTTTCTTCGCCATGATTTTAGCGATGCCGAATGGCAAAGTGTTGCCAAAATAATTCTGTTTGGCTGGAACAAGGAATGTTACTATCCTGTTGCATTGTCAAAACAATTCATGTCGCAATGTTTATTTGGACAGATAGATGAAAGTGGCTTGCTGGAATCATTTTTCAACTACCTTCCCGAAGTCGAAAGTTCCTGCTTAAAAGAATCGGCAAATGACTTTCAATCTGTTGACACGGAAGAAGTGGTTGAATATCTTGATTCACACGACTGCAGAAAGCTGCCGACCGCAGAAAACATAAGGAAACTTTTGACAGAAGTAGCTCACAAGGAGCTCATTCAAACAGTAGCAGATTGCTGGGTAAGCACCCTAGCTGGGATGCTCACCAATGAACAGTTTTGCTCTAACTATCTAGACCTGAAACCTACTGCCAGGGCAGTGTGTAAAGTGTTCAGGCTTCCTGAAATTATGACAGCAGAAGAAACAATCGTTTCCCATTATCTGAAGCGGTATGTTAGGGAACTTAACAGCGAGACATTGAAGAAATTTGTGCGTTTTTGCACAGGTTCCGACCTCCTTTTATCGCATGAGATAAAGGTTCAGTTCGTCGCTGTAACAGGTTTAGCTCGAAGACCGGTGGCACACACCTTTAGCAGAGTCCTTGAACTGTCGAAATCGTTTGACTCGTTTCCCAGTTTAGAGCAGAATTTTCGAACGTACTTGAATCTAATGTTTGGATTATGGATATTGTCTAATTCTTTAATTTTGAACTTGGTGTTGTACCAAGCAATATGAAAAAGTAATTGTACCTTTAATACCCAACCAAATATTCATTTATTTCGTGCCTTCTAACTGAAAGGCTTTCTTTTACTAGATATGCTGATATGTGTTCGACTACATTAACTGACGCAGTGATAAATTAATATGATGATAAGTCTCACTTATGCTTAAAGTTCGGGTACACGCTGTGGACAGTAGAGCTTGTGGTATGAAATTTTATGATCTCTTTCTGCTACGGTTCATGATTTATGCATCGTAAGGTTACCTGATATATATTTTTAACAGGCGTTTCCTCGATATGGAAATAAGATTTGGTGATTTGGCTAATCAGTGACAAGTTCACTTCACCTAAACCTAAATGAATACTGGTGTTACTGAGACGTAATTTTCTAAGACAAGTCGAATTTATTGGTACAGGCCCGATTATTCGTGAATCATGTCCGAGGTGTACCGCCAAGGTCAGGTGGATAAGTGACTCATTATCATTCATATTTACCTGATTATTTTCCAGTGAGTCACCTTTTCAAGACTAATATGTTTTTGTATCTTTCTGAGGACATTAATAATTTTGGATAAGAACGAAAATGAAGTGAACTGTTAATATCTGGTGAGCTAAAACTGAAGTTTTCTGGACTATATAATGGCATTGAAAATGGAAAAATATTTCAAAACTTTTTACAGTTTGTAATTAAAAATGTTTGAAAAGTCACATTTGGTTAATTATTCGGTATGCATTTGGCATTTCTATCAAATATAGAGAAAGTTGGAAGCGTGTTGAACAGTGTATAATAGTGAACAGGGCTTTACAGAAATTGTATTATCCTGTCGTATTCTATATCAGAATACCAGTGGTTTTCCAGAAAAAAAAATCCATGTGGTTCTGGTTTCACACAAAAAAAAATCTGAAGTACGCTCTCATGCTAAATTCTCAGAGTAGTCAATCAGAAACTGACGTTAGAACAAATAATCAATTATGATTTGCTATTCCCACACTTAAGCACAAGAGATTTTTTGTGAAACAGGCCCCAAAAATACCAAACATGGGCGTTCTTGTTTTACGTCACGTCGTCAAGAGATATTTTGTATACAAATGTCACTTTTGCGTTATTGGTCCCAGTCTTCCAGGATTCAGATGTCCGCGACGCCCCTGGCCGCTATCTGACAAGTTTTTTGATGAGCGACAGATAGGTTGATATGCGGAAGTGTAGTACTTAATCGGAAGGCTTATATTAACAAAATTGCCACATAAGTCATGTTTTACTTTTTTACCCATTTTTATCAAATTCGACAATCTGTAGGTTTCGTCCAATCAGAAGCCACCAGATGGTGGCCATTTTGTTTTCACGAAACGCAGACATTACTCTATGATCGAGATATCTGACAATATCAAATATTGCAATTTTCATCGAAATCTGACAAGATCTAAATATCAAATAATCAGAGGTATCTCTTTCGCGGTTTTGAAAATCTAGAAAAGAAACTATTTGCATATTGTCTCGATATGTAAATTTCAGCCAATCAGAAGCCTTTGTATGGCTGTAACTTTGTCGAAACCGGAAATGACATCTCAATGGTATCCGTTGTGTTTTAAAGAAACAAATCAAATTACATCGGTCTCGGACAATATCTAAATTTCAACCAATCAGAGACCAGCCATTTTGGTCAATCCGGAAATGGATGATAATATGATGTTTGGAATGCCATGAAGTACCTTAATGTATTATACCAATTTTCATTGAAATCGTATAATATTTAAATTTCGACTAATCAGAAGCCAGGAAATAGCAGCCATTTTGATCAATCCGAAAATGGATGTTACCATAGTGTTTGGTATGTCATGATGTATTTATATACCAATTTCCATCAAAATCGGACAATATTTGAATTTTGACCGACCAATTTGTCCCGGAAGTGGGATTTTTTTTTTTTTTTTTTTGTTTAGGATAAAGTATATACCATAGGTATGTAACAAACAAAGTTTCATTATAATCTAATGTATGGAACAAAAGTTATTAGCGTTAAAATTTCTGACCGATCAGAGGCCAGGAAGAGCGGCCATTTTGAATTTTGAAAAATTGAATCACTATTGCACATCCAGGTTACCTAATTAGTAACCCTGTAAAGTTTGATAAGGGGTCAAGTAGTTTTCGAAAAAATGTGTAGGACAAAATCCGACGGAAGAAGAAGAAGAAGAAGAAGAAGAAGAAGAAGAAGAAGAAGAAGAAGAAGAAGAAGAAGAAACGGGGTAATCACAATAAGTCTCCAAACTTCGTTTGCTGGACTTAAATATTGATGAATAAAATTGTAATAATGAAGACGAAAACGGTTATCCTTTTATTGCATAGCCCAATATAGAGATTCAAATTCCAAAACTAGTGAACATGGTGTAGTATCAAATATTGAATTTCATAACATTCTCCACCACCGAATAGTTATATCTTTACGAGTGCATTATGGCATGGATTTCTATGGACCATTTGTAGCACAAATTTCCCTAAGAATCATTCCCCTCAAACGGTCATAAAGTCCGATCGCATCTTCAATATTGGACGGTGTTGACAACTCGTATTCCTCCATTAACAGCTCACACAATTCAGCAACAGTTCCGTCAGCACAACAAGATGATTTTGGAGATGTATGTTTAGCACAGACCACAAAGGTGGTCTGCTGCATCATAAAGTCCTGGAAGACCGTACAACAAAATTGGTTTTTCGCCACCACCAACTGTGTTGTTGTTAGCCTGTAGCCTGTGTGCATTCCATGTGTTCCAAATCTCATCTAGATTCTCCTACAAAACAAAAATTGTTTTAACATTTACCCCGTGAGGTAGATTTTATGATGCATATCATGGTGGCTGATTTCTGCAATTTCGCAATTTTGTTGCTTCGTTTTGTCGCCCCGACACAACGATAATTATCGTCTTTTCGCCCTGCTTTATTCTCGTCTTTTCGCAGCGACAGAACAAAAAGACGTAAAAAAATCAACGCGAAATAACGAAAAACTGAAGTCGCTATTTAGTGGGACGAATAACTGCCCCGCTAGCCTAATTATCGTCTTTTCGCCCCGCTAATTATCGTTTTTTTTCTGCGCAACATAACGATAACTATCGTCTTTTCGCCCCGCTGTCTTTTCGGAATAACGTAACGCTAATTATCGTCTTTTCGCCCCGTTTTTTTTTTCTTTTTGTCCCGCTTGGTACTGTCTTCATGCATTAAAACTGTAAATAAAGTTTTTTATTATTCCAAATGCAATACAGCATGAGGATACAGAAATGAAGAATTAATTAGATGGCCTAAACATCTATTTTACATAATACAGCTGAAAGAATAACTCCCCTCGTTCAATGATACATGTAGCTATTATTGTGGAATAATTTCTAAACAAAAATGTTATATTGAATATAAAAGATTTTTAAAGTTCGTTCATTGCATATTGAATATTACTTTAAAGTCAACCCTCCCCCATTATTTTGATGTTACAGATTTTTCTTTATTGTCTCTTTTTTGAATAGCTTGAACAAAATATATACAGTATGTGACATATAGCTGTTGTACATATGTATTATAAATTGACATCTAATATATCATTGATTTTGTAACTAAATCATGATACCTCATGTAATACATCTAAAAGCATCTGCAGAACTAATCTAAACTGTTTAAATGAATAATTTATGAAAAATACTGTTGGTTTATTAAATATAATAGACTTTTAATGCTCGTTAATTTGGATATTTAAAATAACTTTTAAGTCAACCCTTTGGGTATTTTGATGTATTTCACTTTTGAAGAGGTGTCTCAATTTCATTTCGTCATGTATAGTATCTTAAGAAACATCTTAACAAAAATGTCGTACATCTTTGAAAAAAATTGCCCTCCGCAATCTAATTAGATTCATATAAATTAGAGCTGTTACGATACATTATAAACACGGTTCGATACGATTTGCGATATCTACTTCATGATTCGATACATTTTCGATACAGTACAAGCTTTTGTTGATCTGTCATAAAGTCTACAATCAAATGTCATATCTGTGCAACTCTTCTGTAAATGAGCCCTGCACAACAAACATGAAGTATGTACACAGAACTGTCGAAGTGTATCATTGCATCTGATTGGCTCTCGCTAACCGAGCGGTCCAATGGAAATGGGTGTCTGATAGGCTTAGGGATGTGTTGTAAATTTAGAATCGTGGACGCACCACAATGTCAGAAAAAGTATGGTGAACCGTGACATAAATTATCGAGATATGATCGTATCACGGTGAATCGTAATGCCTCTAATATACATGTATATGTATCCTAAAGCTAGAGTACATTTTTTAAAACTCAACACATTTAATTTTATTTTTTTAACGGATCAGGTGCAAGTTATTACAACTTATAGTTGTCATTTCCTTAATATATTACAAAATTAAACAAGACTTTTGCTTAAGCAATACGAAGTCCCCTACCGGATTTTCTAAAAATAGTAACAGTGACCTTGACCTTGACCCCATGACTTTGCAATCCAAAGTTGTCCAAGATATTTTAATTCTGTACCTGTGTGTGAAGTTTGATGAAAATCCATTGAGGAACAAAGCCGCTAGAGTGCTGACAAGCTTCTGCGGACAGACAGATAGACGGAGGATTGTAGCCATGTAAAATTCACGGGAAAACCCGCCGAACGTCGCCTTTTCGCCTAATTTATTACACGGAAATCCGCCGAACGGCGGGTTGTCACCTTGTAAAATTCACGCGAAAAGGCGACGTTCAGCGGGTTGTCACCTTTTGAATTACGCGAAAAGGCGCCGTTCGGTTACTTTACACATATATACTGGATTGTCCCTGTACCACCCGGGTCTATTCTACCGTTTACGCAAACGCATCATCAGTTATTTTTGTACCTAGTGTACGTGATAACTTTGTTATTGCAAGATTTCCTTGTATCACATAACTATGTTCATAATCTCATTTCCACAAAAATATACGTAGGTAAACAAAAGTCTTAAATCATGATTATGGCATAAGCGAATAGATAATTATCAAACATTTTCATTCGATGTGGTTTGTACGTAAAACGACAATTTGGATCATTACTTTATCTAGGGACGGAATTCTGATGTTCATCGACAACAGACCAACTAAAAAAGGATAGAACGTCAGAATATTTCTTACTCAAGTCTGTACAGAACGTTCTAAACACTTATTTTCATTACTTTTTTGTATTTGAAATAAGAGTTTTCATTGGGTTTTAGGTCAACAAAATTAATGACGTAATAAGAGCGCAGCTCCTACCGATAATTTGTACGGAAGCGAGAAATAAAACAGACATCAACGCTATACTTCCGAATGTAGCAAGAGCAATCGCAGTATGAACCCCAACAAAAACTGACTAATTACATATATACTCAGACTTGGCAAGCTTGCTCGATCCGACAGAATTCCTATATTCATTCGAACAAACGTTAATCTTGGAAAGATAAAAGCGACAAAAAGTGAATTTCGCAGTTTTTGCTTTTCATTATATTAAATCAGTACAGATTTAACATGTTTCATACTACACCTGTGGATGATAGGTATAAGAATTAAAGGTTTTCGTACCTGGATAATCTTCATGAAGCAAAACTGGATTAGATTCTTGTCCAATATGTCACCAGAAAACAAATCAGTTCCATCCTTGGCGAAGTCAGAAAATGTGTCCATGTAGAACTGTCCCATTTTCTTGCGGAGGAGGCCCAAAAACCACTCTATCCTTTGATTTTGCGTACTCCTACCTGACACATAGCTTTTCTCTCCAAAGAATTCATCGTCATGATGACTTCGCATGAACTTCTGCATATCTTCAACATACACATTTTCAGTTCCATGATCAGCTCTCAATCATTTTGGACATCCGCTTCTTTCTTTCACGGCGTTCATATAATAACCTGCGATTACTTTAGGGTCGTTGTTTGTCGTTCCTGCCTCCAGCCATATGATATATCTGGAGTAACCGTCAATGCATCCATGAACAGCTATACCATAAGGCTTCAGCTTGTCATATCCATCCATATGCCAAACAAACTTAGGCCCAGGATTTGAATATTTTCTTCTTTTTAGTCGCTTTCGAAGCCTTGACGTCACGCCCGTGGGATCCAGTATCTTCATAAGTTCATATACTGTGTCACGTGGAACTCTAAATCCGCTTTGCACACACGTAAGGTGCATCCATCTTTATCCGTATAAACTGCCAAATTCGTCTTGTTGATGCGAAATAAACGCAGCTACATCTAGAATATCCGAATGATTTTTCCTTCTAAACAAGTTCATTAATTTCAATCTTCTTTTCAATGTTGAAAGGCTCATTACGATTTTCTGCGAGTAAGCCAGGATTGCAAGAATTTCATAATAACTGAATCCAGTATGAAAACATACTTCTATCAACTTGTTAACTGACATGTTTGCTTCTCAAATGCAATAGCTAGTTTCTAGCCTAAAGACAGGACCAAAAAATAATTAACGCGTTTTAACGAGATAATTATCGCGTTTTAACGAGATAACTAACGCGTTTGAACGAGATAACTATCGCGTTTTAACGAGATATTTAACGCGTTTTAACGAGATAACTAACGCGTTATAACCAGATAATCAACGCTTTTTATCGAGAAAAAAAGTTGGGTTTTTTTTCGCTTTTCAAAGTGACACTAATAGGCCTTCGTACATAACTGAACTGACATTTCACACAATTCCTAACTTTCATAATCCACAGCAAGATATCTATGTCAATTCAAAAGGCCCGGAGAAGAAATTATTGAGGAAATCTCACTTACTTGGCCTTTGACCTTGAGTGACCTAATGGCAGTGAACTGCACATCGACTGAAGATGATGTCAGTATACTGCATGTTTTGTATATACATGTATATCAGACTTTCATTTTTGGGCTACTAGAAGATCCAGCAACTTTTACTTACAAAATTGAACCCAAAAATAGCTTCAAATCAAATGAAGATTATTTGCTACAGTAATTCTTGAGAAGAATTTGAAAATGTGGAGTGGCTAACAACAGACGACAGAAAAAAAAGAAGAAGGCAATTTCTTACATAGCTGTCCATGTAAGATGTAGTTTTTTTCAATGATGTAAGGTCATGTAAGATGAATGGATCCTGCATGGGTATGACATCACAATGACGTCATGATATGGGAAGTTGAAGTCATTTTACACCATTTTGCTGAATCTGAATTTTCAGTTCAAGATGCTAATTTACAACTATTGCTGTGTTCGTTCAAATATGTGTTCATACTTTTAGTATAAACCAAAACCTGCTTATTCCAGTAGTATAGATAATTTTAAAATTGGTTCATCAAAGAAGTTGATGTTTAGCCAAAAGATTGCTGCTACCCATCTCGATAAAATAAATAGGTATGCTATGTAAGAAAATAACACCATGATATGTTTAA
The DNA here is from genome assembly GCF_031769215.1 of Ylistrum balloti. NCBI lineage: Eukaryota > Metazoa > Mollusca > Bivalvia > Pectinida > Pectinidae > Ylistrum > Ylistrum balloti. Next base: position 55,556 of record NW_026783069.1, read on the forward strand.
ATTATGTAGGATAGAAATATCCCACCCTCAGGTATATAATTTGTGTTTAAAAACCTCCACAATCCTCGTTTTTTTTTTTTTTTTTTTGCCCCAAATTCCATGCCCTCTGATGTGATATTTCTATCCTAGACATATACATATGATATGTTATATATATAGTCTAACTAGCTTGAGCCTTCAGTTTAGGTGAACTTGAAATGCATACATCATAAATATTTACATATCTATATATATATATATGTGTGTGTGTGTATTAAGCAGTAACAAAAACTGGCCACCATACCCCTTTTTCTAGTTTAATCCAAATGTATTGTGACAAAGTGCACCATCTATAAAAACACAAACAGTATCATGTTTTAGGTAAAGTTTCCAATTATAATTGCTGTGCAAGTTTTCACTTTTGTTGGCAAAAAATGAAAAAAAGTGGGTTTAAAAAATCATAAAAACATTTCTCTGTATACCACAGATATTACATATATGACATATTTGTGAAATCTCATTACATAAGATACATATATATAGACCAAATCTGATTGGTATCTCTCCATTGGTACAGGAGAAGAAAGATTTTTAATGTTTCACCTCAATTTCCCCTATTGCCACCCCCCCACCCCACCCCCATCCCCTAGGGGGCCACACCCATCATTTATACAAAACTGAATCCATCTTTGCCCAAGGATTCTCCAGACCAAATTTAGTAAAATCTACTGGGCCGCTGAGGACTAATAGCGTTTTAAAAGAAAAGTTGACTTTGGTTCAATCCCAGGAAGAAGCATACACATGAAAGTATCTCTGCTACAATTATACTATTTTTATTCAGTCTACATGAAAACTGTTGCATACTGGCCATCAATAGCATATGTAACTTATGGAAACAGTTGTATTGAAGGATATAAAACTTAACTGGTCTATCATTAATTTTCACATCATTAACTACAATTTTACTGACCTAACTGGAGCTACATTTGTAGTAATGAACTTGCATACAAGATAACATATACATAATTTATTCAAATTTACATCAATGAAGTTAATTCAACTTATTATACATTAATTGCTCTTGTTTGTCAGGGTATTGTTAGTGTGCAGGTGTCTAATTCTTATCTTGTGAGGAAACTTGAATGCCAATGGAGATCTAGAGAAAATCTGTGGTGTGGCAAGCGACCCATACCGTCCGGCCAGTGAATCGGAATTCAGTGTCTTTGTGAAGGCAGGTGCGCTATCCACTGCACCCCCCTGTATACTTTGTTGAAAGTATGATTATATATATATGACAGCAAGATACCAGTTTTCATCTGCTTCCTTTTTGAGGTTGTTCCTTCCTGTTCTCCTCTTCTCTTTCTCCCCATACTCAAGGCCTAGTGAGTGTCGGCACTGTAATTTAACCAGAAAAAAACTTTGTGTAACAGACAATCAGTGCACATACATGTAAACAAAAAGAATAGGCCCAGTTCATATTTGTTTACCATAAACATATACTTGCAAACTTTTTCGATTTCTAACTCGACCCCTGATCGTATTTGTCAAAAATGCATCAATCACCTAGTGTAAAAGTAGAGGTTATAGGTGGTCTTACAAGCTCAGTCTATGGAGAACTTCTCTTATAGTCTTATTGGTAGGATGTTCACCATGAGAGCGAAAAGTCGCTAGTTTGAGCCCAAGCACGGGCAGACATTTTTCATTACTCCCTCCAGTACACATTTTTACATAGGTCCATATCTTTTATTTGTTAATATTCGGAGCTCTGCCCCCAACCCCCGGTCTTATTTTTGTTTCCCAGAATTACTGTAGAGTCCTTAATAGCATACTTACTTGAACTGAAACTTATCTTAAATTTAGCAGAAAAATGTAAATTAACTGCCTTCCGAGGACCTACGTAACAAATTCTACCCCTCCCTCCTACTACACATAAAACAGAGAAAAACACGCAATGCAAGGCTAAAAATTCTAAATGTTCCTCTTCAGTCCAGGAATACATGTATACTTGTAAAGATACGGCGGAATTGTTGAAGCAACTAACGTTACGCATCACTGACAATATTTACAACCATACAACTTAAATCCTTATCGACAATAAAGGTTGATACTTTTAGCAGTGTTTTTACCGAAAAAACAAACAACAGATATTCTTTGCTGTTTTCGGAGAAATCAGTATGACAATCTAACCCATGAAATGTGCAATAACATATGCACTGATGAAAACTTCGGTACTGTTTCATACAAATGTACCCAACAGCTTTTCGTTGATCCGTCATGTTTGAACAAATGGCTGATACTACTATTACGGTTTCGCCCGAAATTCAGTTTGCCCAGGGGAAGTTGTTTCGTTTCTATTGAACATTAGACCTATGACAAAAAGTAACGTTAAGGCAAAACAGGACTAAAAAAACCATCATAGAATTTGAGTTGGGGGACAGGAATCACTTGGTGCAAAATGACTCAGGGCGAACCAGATTATGGCGAAAGGTCCTGCTTGTTTTTCAAACACCTGTAACAGTAACATTAGGACTACCTCGCTAAGCGTGTGTTATGAACTAAGTTAGAAATGAAAGCTACTGTTCAGCGACAAATCTCTTTATTCATACTGACGAATTAAGTGAAACTGTAAACAAACAATGAATTACATCAGCTCGAGTATGACTGACACAAAATGCGTTATTTTGCAAACTGAAATGTACAAAACACATAAAACATGATTTACTCAGTAAATAGGCATAACGCTTAACCGATTATATTACAAAACTTACAGTGTATGGGGCCACAAACCACATTGAACGGAATGTATGCATTCGATGCATGGAAATGTGCTTCATAGCACAACATACTAGCAACATTTTTATATAACTGAAGAGCAAACTAAGGGTAGTAACTCTAATCGACACTCGTTATATTAAGGCTGCGCGATCCGTGACAGCACACTCCCCGTCTGATATTCTAAATATCACAATATAAAAAGGAATTACAGTGTTATTATTATCTAAAATGTTCAGCTGTAACACTAATGAAAACAAGTTGAGGAAAAAAGTTAGTTCGCATCTACGAGTTTCACGAGATCGACCACTGGACGGATAAAATATGAAAGTTCTCCGTTTTTGCTGATTCTTACTCCCACTTTCCTGACCATGTCATCATCACTTAGGAAGACGCGTGAGATTACACCTAATGGCCACTCATTTCTACACAGACCTTTGTCTTGCAACAAGACGACGTCGCCTTCCTTGATGTTCGGTTGTTCATTGTACCATTTACGACGCTGTTGAATGGTGGGTAGAAACTCTTGTTTCCAAAGTCTCCAGAACTGATCTGCCAAGACTTGAACATGTTTCGACTGAGATTTGTACACTTCCTTTACGTCCAGGTTGATAAAAGGTTCAATATAGTCTCCGGACTTCTGAGTTAAGAGGATGCTCGGTGTTAAAATAAATGGGGACTCGGGGCCCGAAGAAACAGGTGTAATGGGCCTGCCTTTGACAATTGCCATGACCTCGCACATAAAGGTAGACAGCACCTCGTGCGTGAGAGCTTTTCCTCTCTGCTCCAGAAGTAGGGAGTCTAACACTCTCCTCACAACACCGATCATCCGTTCCCAGCTACCGCCCATGTGAGATGCACAAGGCGGATTGAATTTCCACACCGTTCCCGACGCGTAAAGATGATCCCTCATGGTAATGTCCTCCACATTGATAGCGTCAATACGAAGGTCATCTGAAGCGCCCACAAAGTTAGTGCCACGGTCGGATCAATATTCCTTAACTTTACCACGGAGTGACTGGAAACTCCTAAGAGCATTAATAAAGGAAGAGGAACTTATCTCTTCGATAATCTCAATATGGACAGCGCGGCAAGTCAAACACGTGAACATGACTGCCCATCACTTGGAGTTTGATGACCCTCCTCTTGTCCTTCTGGTCACAATCTGCCAAGGCCCAAAGACATCTACTCCAACAAAGGTGAAAGGTGGGACAGGTGTCAGCCGAACATCTGGTAAGTCGGCCATTTTCTGTTGACACATCCTGCCCCGAAGTCTCTTACACTTCACACACTGGCTAAGTAGCTGGTATATCAGGCGTTTTCCTCCAATGATCCAGTAACCAGCCTGTCTTACTGAACCGTCTGTAAAATGGCGCCCTTGGTGACCGACCTTTTCATGACAATCCAAAATGACGAGCTTTGCCAAGTAGGACTTACCAGGTATCAATAGTGGGTTCTTCTGAGATGAAGATATCTGCGCCTTACGCACCTGACCCCCGATATGTAGCAAGCCATCACTGTCCAAATATGGACAGACTCAAGACGTTACTATTCCTAGACAAGGCTTTCCCTGCCTTCAAGCACTCTATCTCTGTACGATAGAATTCAAATTGAACCTCTCTGATGATAAGTTCTGTAGCGTGCTTTCCAGAGTTGACATTCAGGAATGACGAACATCGATGCCAACCTCGACAGTTTGCGTCAGGAGAGCGAAAGCTGTCAGCGATGTGGATGATCCATGCGACAGCCCGAACTAGACTGCTGAGTCTAGAAAATTTCTCAAATGTCTTTGTCCCTAACTTAGACCGACAGACTTCTGTCTTTGCTACTTTGACATAAGTGTCAATATTGTTCTGTGGACATATCTCTGCGTCTTCATCTGGGTTGACTAACTTGAATTCCATGCTAACAGGTTGATTTTTGTCCATCAAGACAGACGGCCCTGATAACCACATACTGTCTTGTAAGTGTACTGCGTTAAGACACCTGGTGCCTTGATCTGCAGGGTTGAGGTTGGTGGGTATATATGTCCACTGATTGGGCTGTGTAAATGCAAGGACTTTGTCGACGCGGTTCGCGAGGTAGATATAGAACCGGCGCACACGGTTATGTAGATAGCCCAGTACAACCATGCTGTCTGTATAAAAGATCATGTCCTCTGATGGAATACCAAGTTCTTCCTCTATTGTCTGACCTAACTGCACCGCTAACACTGCCGCACAGAGTTCTAATCTCGGCACGGTATGACCATGCTTAGGCGCGACTTTTGCCTTGCCAATGACAAATCCAACATGAGAATGGTTCTCCTTGCACACCTTCATGTATCCTACAGCAGATATTGCTTCTTGGGAAGCGTCACTAAATATGTGGATTTGACCTTTAACTTCAGAAGACGTGACGTTGACATACTGACGCAGGACTTTAACTTGGTTGAGGCGGCAGAGTGAATCTCTCTATGATTCCCATTCCTCACGACGATCTTCAGGCAAAGGGTCGTCCCAATCAAAGGTAGAGGCAACATAGTCCCTAAGAATCAATTTTCCCTTCAGAATGACTGGTGCAGCAAAACCTAGGGGGTCATAGAGACTGTTGACTGTAGCCAGTATTCCCCGCCGTGAATACGGCCTGGGTTCCGCCATAGATTTAAAGGTGAAATAGTCGCCTGATATGTCCCAACAGAGACCAAGGCTCCTGTGGACAGGAGGTGTGTCAACATCGAGATTAAGGTCTTTGATACTGTTGGAGAGGTCGCTGCTCTCAAAGGCTTTTAACACCGCTGTACTGTTAGACGCAATCTTATGAAGCCGTATTTTTCCCTCGTCTGAGAGTGCCTGTTGAGTTCTACTCACAAGGCTGATGACTTCTTCTGCTGACTGCAGAGACACACGCCCGTCGTCGACGTAGAAGTTGTCATCGATGAAGTCCTTCGTGTCGTGACCATAGGTGTCGGCGGCACACTCTGCTGTTTTGCGGAGTCCGTAGGTCGCAACAGCCAGCGAAGGGCTGTTCCCAAAAATATGCACCTTCATTCTATACTCAATCAGATCCTCAGAGGTATTATTGTTCTTGTACCAGAGGAACCTCAAAAAGTTTCTGTGTTCTAGGTGTACATAAAACTGATAAAACATTTGTTGTATATCTGCTGTCAAGGCAACTGCTCCCTTCCGAAACCTCAACAAGACACCAATGAGACTGTTGTTCAAGTCCGGCCCTGATAGAAGTACATCGTTGAGTGACACACCGCCACACTTTGCAGAGGAGTCAAATACTGCACGTATTTGGTCCTTCTTTTGAGGGTGGTAGACCCCAAAGACTGGCAAATACCAGCTCTCATCGGTAGTTTGCAAGGGTGGAGCTATCTCGGCATGGCCGTTCTTGAAAAGTTTGTCCATAAATTCAAGAAAATGTTGTCGTTTGACGTGGTCCTTCCTCAGGGACGCGTCCAAGATATGAGCACATTTCAATGCTTGTGATTTGTTGTTTGGTAGTCTCTATCGAGACTTACGAAACGGCAAAGGAGCTGTCCAATGACTGTTTTCATCCTTGCGGAACTCGCAATTCATAATTTCCAAGAATTCTTTGTCCTCGATTGACAGACCGATTCTGTCATCGCGTGAAGTTCTTTCAAACACATCTCCCCCGAGATCGGGCTGATCTTTCAGTGTGAGAGCATTATCACATGCTTGGAATGCCGTAGGAAGACCGTTGGCCAAAATGTTAGTCTTGAAGACATTCAGTGTGTCCGTAGATGATGGAACATGCTTTCCATCAAGGCATACCTCTCCAATAACGGTCCAACCAAGACCAAGTCTTTAGGCGAATGGTGTTCCTTGGGGCCCTGTGCGCTGTTCTAATATATGATGGGCCTCAGGTACATCTCTACTGACAAGTAGGAGAATAGGTGCTTTATCATTCAAAGGCGGTATCTGTATGTCACTAAGATGATCGTAGTAATTCGAAATCTCGGGAGTAGGTATCTCTTCTCTCGAGTTCGGGATAAACGCACATTCTGTGACCGTTGGAAGAACAACACTGAAACAACCATCAAGTGATGTAACGATGAGGTCAGTAGCTTTTCTCCCCTGCATGTCAAGAGATCCTGCACAAGAGATGAGCTCATACGCACATGAGTCCAAATTCTGTATGTTCAATAATTGAAACAGATCGGGGTGCCCCAAAGTTTTATTGTTCTGGTCGTCCAAAATTATGTAGACTTGATGTGTGTCATCTGGTTTGTCAGCAGAGTGCACATTGACCAGGATTGTCTTGGCACAAGATCGTCCAGTAAACCCTTGACCACATAGCCTTGTACATCATGTGGACACATTGGACTCCTCTGAATACTCAGTTTTTGTCTTGTCATTCAGTTCTTGTTTGTATGAAGAGCACCAGCATGCTTGTCACTACCACAAACATTACACTGTAGCTTTACATCACAATCCCTTTAGCTATGGGTAGAGGATTCGCAGCACCTGAAGCACAGGTTACTATCACGTAAAAACTGCTTCCTCTGTGTTATTGTCTTTTTCCTGAACCCTCGACAGTCATTCAGAGAGTGCTTACTCTGGTGTAACGGGCAAAGAGGAAATGGAGGTGTATCTGCTGACGTGCTATCTACTTGTGTCTTTCTGACGCTCACTGAAGAGTGTTGTTTCGATCCAGCTGACTTATAGCTAGGACGTTTGGTGTAGGAGGTAGTATTTACTGTAGAGCTTTCTTGCCTGTTTGTATTGCCATTGGGAGTGCACGAAAGTCCTGGGTCATTCATCATTGTACTTTGTTCTCTTACAAATTCACAAAACTCAGTGAATGGAGGAAATGAGACGACATGACGCTTCTTGTACTTAGAAGCGCGGTTGGTCCATTTGGTCTGAAGTCCATATGGTAGCTTTGCAACTATCGGAAGCACTCCTGTAGAGGAATTAAAGTAGCTCAGCAGGGTTTCGTATTTGGAATCCTCCATGACAGATGCGATCTCAGATAGTATGTCTGACAGTTCGTAGAGCTTCTTCACATCCTTGGTAACTCTTGGAAAGTTTTCTAGTTTATCGCGTAAAGCCTTTTCAACCATTTCGGGACAGCCAAATCGTTCATCCAACCGCTGCCACAGTCTAAATATACCCTTCTCAGGATTTGATGGGTTAGAGGCCCATAGGCTTTTAGCATGTTTCGTGGACTCTGGTCCAAGGTACTTGATCAAGAGGTCAAACTCTTCTGCTGGGCTAAGGCGTAGTTCACGTTTAATATCGATAAAACTTGCCTTCCAGATAGAGAAATGTTCAGGTTTGTCGTCAAAACTGCTCAGTCTCTGGAGAATTAGTTCCCTTTTCATAAGAAACTGTGTGAACTCTGTGAACGCTCCGTGTCCTGGTTCACGGGATGTGTTGTGAGCTGGTTCATGACTAACTTGATGCAGCTCACTGGGTGGCAGAGACCGCTGTGTTGTGAAATTGGCAGTATTCGAGGGACGGGTAAATGGTTCACCGGGTGCCTGTGGTACTGGCTCATGATAGGACACGGATGATCCTAGTTGTACCGGTTCAGAAATAATATGATTCGACTTATCAAATGTTACAAGAGATTCAAATGGCACTGGTTTAGAAACATGACTAGGCTCATGAACAGGTGTGAGCGGTTCATTAAGTGCTCGTTCAGGGACAATACGGTTGGGCCCATGAACAGGTCTGAGCGGTTCATACAGTGCTCGTGCAGAAACAACATAGTTAGGTTCATGAACAGGTTTAAGCGGTTCATATGGTGCTCGTTCAGAAACATGGTAAGGTTCTTGAACAGGTTTGAGCGGTTCATAGGGTGCTCGTTCAGAAACATGGTAAGGTTCATGGACAGGTCTGAGCGGTTGATACAGTACTTGTTGGGGAGCAACACAGGTAGGTTCATGAACAGGCTTGGGTGGTTCGCGTGTTACCTGTTCAGGAACGATATGGCTAGGTTCATAAAAAGGTTCAAGCGGTTCAACCTGCACTGATTGGGAAGTAGGGCGACTTACAACTTGTGAACCATTAGGCCTGTCCTTGACTAGTTCACATGACCCTGTGTTCATCAGTTCATTAACATGTGCACGGTATTGATCATAAGGTACAAACACTGGTGCATTTGAATTAAGTCTACTTTGTTCCAGTATATACTGTCTTTTTACGTTCTGTAAATCTATTTAATTCACTCATCACTACACTAACTTTTTGCTGTAGGGTGTCGAAAATAAGTTTCTGGGCTGCTGTTTCTGATACACTCTGTTGCGAACGTGTTCTGGCAAGATATTCTATAAATTGTTTGTGTTCACCAGTATAGTAATTGTAAAATAGTACATGTAACCTCTCTTTCAGTTTGTTGATTTCTGAAATCTCTGTAGCTCCGGAATAATTATACAGTTCATGTTCAATTTCCTTTTGAATTCCTGATAATCTTCCAGTTAAAGTAAGCACAGTTTCTTCATAAAGGTTACTTGCCTTTTCCGAAAGTGTTCTTGTCACCATTAGGTCGCTGTATCGGTCCCCAGGTCCCTTTGTTGACGATGCATCGTCGGGATGAGCTCCTGAGCTCAAATCGGGTCGTGTAGCTTGTTCAAACACTTTTCACTGTTCAGCGACAAATGTCTTTATTCATACTGACGAATTAAGTGAAACTGTAAACAAACAATGAAATACATCAGCTCGAGTATGACTGACAAAAATGCGTTATTTTGCAAACTGAAATGTACAAAACACATAAAACATGATTTACTCAGTAAATAGGCATAACGCTTAACCGATTGTATTACAAAAACTTACAGTGTATGGGGCCACAAACCACATTGAACGGAATGTATGCATTCGATGCATGGAATTGTGCTTCATAGCACAACGTACTAGCAACGTTTTTATATAGCTGAAGAGCAAACTAAGGGGAGTAACTCTAATCGACACTCGTTATATTAAGGCTGCGCGATCCGTGACAGGACAGCTACCTTTATCTTTGGATTTTAAAATTAGCTATTCATTCAATCAGTTATTTAATATACTCACCTGAATCTGCAAAGCCAACTTATTTTTAAATTTTTAATCATTCAGGCCCTGTTACCTCGGCAAGCCGGTATTCTGCTTCTGTGGGTGTGTAGATGTTGACCAATGAAATAGAGTGTGACGTAGTTACGAAGAACCAATAGAAATACTTCTTTTAGAACGCGTGTGTGGTGTGTGCGAAAGAAAAATCTAAGCTCTGTAGCTCACCACATCTGAATGCACACCCTACATAACGTTTCACCGCTGTTGCGAGGTACCTCTTAAACTTTGTGGGTGAAATTTAGAGTAACCATGGATGCATTTCCCGAGGTATCGAGAAAAGTACCTCGGTAGTTTTTGGTACCTCGGTACGTGGATGTGTAACACGATATCCTACTTCGGTATGTAACAAAAACGAACACACACAAACACACACACACACACGAACACGCACACTCAAATATAGATCACCACCACCATACACTAAATAAAAAAGTGGTAATACACATTATTGAATATATGGAGTAAAACCATTGAAGCGTCACGATTTGTGTTACTGAATGTTCTACAAGCGATTTCCCGGATGAAGAAAGAGTATGAACATGAAAAGACCAAGGGATCACTTGGAGGTCTCGAAGGCCACTGCAGCTTAAAGTCTTCCTCATGAAGTTGGACTGTAGTTCTCTCAAATCAACAATGGAGTTCATTGACGAATTCAAGAAAACTGCTCTTTCTCTTTATATCTTGATATGTAATGCTGGTGTCGGAATGCATAAACAAGGTAAGCTTGCATAATGATAACGGGAAGATGTTACGTCACTATGTAACGGTTAATATAGAATAATGACAAGAAATAAGGTCAAGGCCGATTCCATAAAACAACAAGAAAGTGCCAACATGTCAATATAATCATAATCCAATATCCATTTCAATAAAACGAGGGCAAAATATAAAAAGAAAGATTACACGCATACTATTAAAAAATACAAAGAGAATATGACAATGTGTTTCGGAAGAGTAAGCGTCTCTGCCTGATTAACGACATCCGCCATGTAAACACTGGACATTCCAAGTAAGTAAAGTATCGTTCTCAAATGACATACGGCAATTCAACCATTAGGAAACCTAACTAGCATCAAACACGTCCAGCTTCATATCGTACAAAGAAACGATATTTCTCGATAAGATCACTGTAACGACCGTAAACTTACCTTTAATGACCATCAACCAGCATCCTTTGAAGCCACGTGTCAAGAGTTTGTCCGTCAGTTGACTTCTCTCACAACAATCGTGATAATGGGAACAGGCCCTTGAAAATCGAGTCAAGTGCGACATGTAAACACCATATATTGAGGATGTAGGAATGTTGCTATCGAGAAATATACTGTACGCTAAGACGTGAAACTCCTCTAAAGAAAGGCATTTTAATAGACATTTTAAAAATCAAACTTTTATCATCTTCCAACTGAAAAGAAGGATACGGATTGCAATGACGAAAGCTGAAACCATTCTGTCGGGTATCAGCTGTATACCACTCTGCAGGCATTTCGCTGTGTACCATTATGTCGGACTTCCTCTGTATACCATTCTGTAAGGAATCTCTTGTATACCATTCTGTCGGATATCCCATGCCTACCATTTTGTCGGACATCCGCTATATACCATTCTGTCGGATATCCGCTGTATACCAATCTGTCGGGTATCCGCTGTATACTATTCTGTCGAGCATCTGCTGTATACCATTTTGTCGGGTACCCATGCATACCATTTTGTCCGGTATCCGCTGTATACAATTCTGCCAGGTATCCGCTGTATACTATTCTGTCGGACTTCCGTTGTATATCATTATGTCGGCCTTCCGCTGTATACCATTTGTGTCGGGCATCCGCTGTTAACCATTCTGTCGCGTATCCGCTGTATACCATTCTATTAGGTATTCGTTGTATACAATTCTGTCGGGCATAGTTATCAACCATTATGTCCGCCTTCCGCTGTATACCATTCTATCAGGTATCCCATGTATACCATTCTGTCGGGTATCCGCTATATACCATTTTCTAGAGTATCCGTTGTATATAATTCTGCCAGGTATCCGCTGTGTCCCATTCTATCGGTAATCCGCTGTATACCATTCTGACGTATTCTGTATGTCCTGTGTGTTTCATTGTGTCCTGTGTGTTGGTATTCTGTATATCATTTCATTGTGTCCTGTGTGGTGGTATTCTGTATACCATTTCATTGTGTCCTGTGTATCGTTATTCTGTATACCATGTCATTGTGTCCTGTGTGTTGGTATTCTGTATATCATTTCATCGTGTTCTGAGCGTAGGTATTCTGTATACCATTTCATTGTGTCCTTTGTGGTGGTATTCTGTATATCATTTCCTTTTCTGTGTGTTGGTATTCTGTTTACCATTTCATTGTGTCCTGTGTGTGGGTATTCTGTATATCATTTCATTGTGGCCTGAGTGGTGGTATTCTGTATACCATTTCATCGTGTCCTGTGTGTCGATATTCTGTATATCATTTCATTGTGGCCTGAGTGGTGGTATTCTGTATACCATTTCATTGTGTCCTGTGTGTTGGTATTTTGTAGATCTCATTTTTGGTTGTATTCTGTATACCATTTCATTGTGTCCTGTGTTTGGTATTCTGTATACCATTTCATTGTGTCCTGTGTGTGGTATTCTGTATACCATTTCATTGTGTCCTGTGTGGTGGTATTCTGTATACCATTTCATTGTGTTCGGTGTGTCGGTATTCTGTATACCATTTCATTGTGTCCTGTGTGTTGGTATTCTGTATACCATTTCATTGTGTCCTGTGTGGTGGTATTCTGTATACCATTTCATTGTGTCCTGTTTGGTGGTATTTTGTATACCATTTCATTGTGTCCTGTGTGGTGGTATTCTGTATACCATTTCATTGTGTCCTGAGCGTAGGTATTCTGTATACCATTTCATGGTGTCCTTTGTGGTGGTATTCTGTATACCATTTCATTGTGTCCTGTGTGTTGGTATTCTGTATACCATTTCATTGTGGCCTTTGTGGTGGTATTCTGTATACCTTTTCATTGTGTCCTGTGTGGTGGTATTCTGTATACCATTTCATTGTGTCCTTAGTGGTGGTATTCTGTATACCATTTCATTGTGTCCTGTGTGTGTGTATACCATTTCATTGTGTCCTGTGTGTTGGTATTCTGTATACCATTTCATTGTGTCATTTCATTGTGTCCTGTGTGGTGGTATTCTGTATACGATTTCATTGTGTCCTGTATGTTGGCATTCTGTATACCATTTCATTGTGTCCTGTGTGGTGGTATTCTGTATACCATTTCATTGTGTCCTGTGTGTGGTATTCTGTATACCATTTCATTGTGTCCTGTGTGTCGGTATTCTGTATACCATTTCATTGTGTCCTTTGTGGTGGTATTCTGTATACCATTTCATTGTGTCCTGTGTGTCGGTATTCTGTATACCATTTCATTGTGTCCTGTATGTTCGTATTCTGTATATCATTTCATTGTGTCCTATGTGTCGGTATTCTGTATACCATTTCATCGTGTCCTGTGTGGTGGTATTCTGTATACCATTTCATTGTGTCCTGTGTGGTGGTATTCTGTATACCATTTCATTGTGTCTTTTGTAGTGGTATTCTGTATACCATTTCATTGTGTCCTGTGTGTGGTATTCTGTATACCATTTCATTGTGTCCTGTGTGTGGTATTCTGTATACCATTTCATTGTGTCCTGTGTGTCGGTATTCTGTATACCATTTCATTGTGTCCTGTGTGTTGGTATTCTGTATACCATTTCATTGTGTCCTTTGTGGTGGTATTCTGTATACCATTTCATTGTGTCCTGTGTGTCGGTATTCTGCATACTATTTCATTGTGTCCTCTTTTGGTTGTATTCTGTTTACCCTTTCATTGTGTCCTGTGTGGTGGTATTCTGTATACCATTTCATTGTGTCCTGTTTGGTGGTATTCTGTATACCATTTCATTGTGTCCTGTATGTTGGTATTCTGTATACCATTTCATTGTGTCCTGTGTGTGGTATTCTGTATACCATTTCATTGTGTCCTGTGTGTTGGTATTCTGTATACCGTTTCATTGTGTCTTTTGTGGTGGTATTCTGTATACCATTTCATTGTGTTCTGTGTGGTGGTCTTCTGTATACTATTTCATCGTGTCCTGTGTATCGGTATTCTGTATATCATTTCATTGTGTCCTGTGTGTCGGTATTCTGTATACCATTTCATTGTCGCCTTTGTGGTGGTATTTTGTATACCGTTTCATTGTGTCCTGTGTATTGTTATTCAGTATACCATTTCATCGTGTCCTGTGTCTCGGTATTCTGTATACCATTTCATTGTGTCCTGTGTATCGTTATTCTGTATACCATTTCATTGTGTCCTGTATGTCGGTATTCTGTATACCATTTCATTGTGTCCTGTGTGTTGGTATTCTGTATACCATTTCATTGTGTCCTGTGTGGTGGTATTCTGTATACCATTTCATTGTGTCCTGTGTGTTGGTATTCTGTATACCATTTCATTGTGTCCTGTGTGGTGGTATTCTGTATACCATTTCATTGTGTCCTGTGTGGTGGTATTCTGTATACCATTTCATTGTGTCCTGTGTGGTGGTATTCTGTATACCATTTCATTGTGTCCTGTGTGTTGGTATTCTGTATATCATTTCATTGTGTCCCGTGTTGGCATTCTGTACACCATTTCATTGTGTCTTGTATGGTGGTATTCTGTATACCATTTCATTGTGTCCTGTGTGTTGGTATTCTGTATACCATTTCATTGTGTCCTGTGTGTGGGTATTCTGTATACCATTTCATTGTGTCCTGTGTGGTGGTATTGTATACCATTTTCATTGTGTCATTGTGGTGGTATTCTGTATACCATTTCATTGTGTCCTGTGTGGTGGTATTCTGTATACCATTTCATTGTGTCCTGTGTGGTGGTATTCTGTATACCATTTCATTGTGTCCTGTGTGGTGGTATTCTGTATACCATTTCATTGTGTCCTGTGTGTTGGTATTCTGTATACCATTTCATTGTGTCCTGTGTGTTGGTATTCTGTATACCATTTCATTGTGTCCTGTTTGGTGGTATTTTGTATACCATTTCATTGTGTCCTGTGTGTTGGTATTCTGTATACCATTTCATTGTGTCTTTTGTGGTGGTATTCTGTATACCATTTCATTGTGTTCGGTGTGTCGGTATTCTGTATACCATTTCATTGTGTCCTGTGTGTTGGTATTCTGTTTACCATTTCATTGTGTCTTTTGTGGTGGTATTCTGTATACCATTTCATTGTGTCCTGTTTGGTGGTATTTTGTATACCATTTCATTGTGTCCTGTGTGTGGTATTCTGTATACCATTTCATTGTGTACTGTGTGTCGGTATTCTGTATACCATTTCATTGTGTCCTGTGTGGTGGTATTCTGTATACCATTTCATTGTGTCCTGTGTGGTGGTATTTTGTAGATCATTTCATTGTGTCCTGTGTGTGGTATTCTGTATACCATTTCATTGTGTCCTGTGTGTGGTATTCTGTATACCATTTCATTGTGTCCTGTGTGTGGTATTCTGTATACCATTTCATTGTGTCCTGTGTGTGGTATTCTGTATACCATTTCATTGTGTCCTGTGTATCGTTATTTTGTAGATCATTTCATTGTGTCCTGTGTGTGGGTATTATGAATACCATTTCATCGTGTTCTGAGCGTAGGTATTCTGTATACCATTTCATGGTGTCCATTGTGGTGGTATTTTGTATACCATTTCATTGTGTCCTGTGTGTTGGTATTCTGTATACCATTTCATTGTGTCCTGTGTGGTGGTATTCTGTATACCATTTCATTGTGTCCTGTGTGGTGGTATTCTGTATACCATTTCATTGTGTCCTGTGTGTTGGTATTCTGTATACCATTTCATTGTGTCCTGTGTGGTGGTATTCTGTATACCATTTCATTGTGTACTGTGTGGTATTGTGTATACCATTTCATTGTGTACTGTGTGTGGGTATGTATACCATTTCATTGTGTCCTGTTTGGTGGTATTCTGTATACCATTTCATTGTGTCCTGTGTGTTGGTATTCTGTATATCATTTCATTGTGTCCTGTGTGTTGGTATTCTGTATACCATTTCAATGTGGCCTGTCTGTTGGTATTCTGTATACCATTTCCTCGTGTTCTGTGTGGTGGTATTCTGTATACCATTTCATTGTGTCCTGTGTGTTGGTATTCTGTATATCATTTCATTGTGTCCTGTGTGTTGGTATTCTGTATATCATTTCATTGTGGCCTGTGTGGTATTTTGTAGATCATTTCATTGTGTCCTGTGTGTTGGTATTCTGTATACCATTTCACTGTGTCTTTTGTGGTGGTAATCTGTATACCATTTCATTGTGTCCTGTTTGGTGGCATTTTGTATACCATTTCATCCTGTATACCATTTCATCGTGTCCTGTGTGTTGGTATTCTGTACACCATTTCATTGTGTCTTTTATGGTGGTATTCTGTATACCATTTCATAGTGTCCTGTGTGTTGGTATTCTGTACACCATTTCATTGTGTCTTGTATGGTAGTATTCTGTATACCATTTCATTGT
Organism: Ylistrum balloti; assembly: GCF_031769215.1. Lineage (NCBI taxonomy): Eukaryota > Metazoa > Mollusca > Bivalvia > Pectinida > Pectinidae > Ylistrum > Ylistrum balloti. The sequence continues at coordinate 71,936 of NW_026783069.1, forward strand.
GTCCTGTGTGGTGGTATTTTGTAGATCATTTCATTGTGTCCTGTGTGTGGGTATTCTGTATACCATTTCATTGTGGCCTGTGTGGTGGTATTCTGTATACCATTTCCTTGTGTTTTGTGTGGTGGTATTCTGTATACCATTTCATCGTGTCCTGTGTATCGTTATTCTGTATACCATTTCATTGTGTCCTGTGTGTTGGTATTCTGTATATCATTTCATTGTGGCCTGAGTGTTGGTATTCTGTATACCATTTCATTGTGTCCTGTGTGTTGGTATTCTGTATAACATTTCATTGTGTCCTGTGTGTTGGTATTGTGTATACCATTTCATTATGTTCGGTAGGTTCGGTATTCTGTATACCATTTCATTGTGTCCTGTGTGTTGGTATTCTGTATATTTCATTTCATTGTGTCCTGTGTGTGGTGGTATTCTGTATACCATTTCATTGTGTTCGGTGTATCGGTATTCTGTATACCATTTCATTGTGTCCTATGTGTCGGTATTCTGTATACCATTTCATTGTGTCCTGTTTGGTGGTATTTTGTAGATCATTTCATTGTGTCCTGTGTGTGTCGGTATTCTGTATACCATTTCATTGTGTCCTGTGTGTGGTATTCTGTATACCATTTCATTGTGTCCTGTGTGTGGTATTCTGTATACCATTTCATTGTGTCCTGTGTGGTGGTATTCTGTATACCATTTCATTGTGTCCTGTGTGTGGTATTCTGTATACCATTTCATTGTGTCCATTGTGTCCTGTGTGTGGTATTCTGTATACCATTTCATTGTGTCCTGTGTGTGGTATTCTGTATACCATTTCATTGTGTCCTGTGTGTGGTATTCTGTATACCATTTCATTGTGTCCTGTGTGTGGTATTCTGTATACCATTTCATTGTGTCCTGTGTGGTGGTATTCTGTATACCATTTCATTGTGTCCTGTGTGTGGTATTCTGTATACCATTTCATTGTGTCCTGTGTGTGGTATTCTGTATACCATGTATACCATGGTATTGTGTCCATTTCATTGTGTCCTGTGTATTTTTATTCTGTATACCATTTCATTGTGTCCTCTTTTGGTTGTTTTCTGTTTACCATTTCATTGTGTCCTGTGTGGTGGTATTCTGTATACCATTTCATTGTGTCCTGTGTGTTGGTATTCTGTATACCATTTCATTGTGTCCTGTGTGGTGGTATTCTGTATACCATTTCATTGTGTCCTGTTTGGTGGTATTTTGTATACCATTTCATTGTGTCCTGTGTGGTGGTATTCTGTATACCATTTCATTGTGTCCTTTGTGGTGGTATTCTGTATACCATTTCATTGTGTCCTGTGTGTTGGTATTCTGTATACCATTTCATTGTGTCCTGTGTGGTGGTATTCTGTATACCATTTCATTGTGTCCTGTGTGGTGGTATTTTGTAGATCATTTCATTGTGTCCTGTGTGTGGGTATTCTGTATACCATTTCATGGTGTCCTTTGTGGTGGTATTCTGTATACCATTTCATTGTGTCCTGTGTGTCGGTATTCTGTATACCATTTCATTGTGTCTTATGTGTCGGTATTCTGTATACCATTTCGTTGTGTCCTGTATGTCGGTATTCTGTATATCATTTTATTGTGTTGTGAGTGTTGGTATTCTATATACCATTTCATTGTGTCCTGTTTGGTGGTATTTTGTATACCATTTCATTGTGTCCTGTGTGTTGGTATTCTGTATACCATTTCATTGTGTCCTGTGTGGTGGTATTCTGTATACCATTTCATTATGTCCTGTAGGTTGGTATTCTGTAAACCATTTCATTGTGTCCTGTGTGTTGGTATTCTGTATACCATTTCATTGTGTCCTTTGTGGTGGTATTCTGTATACCATTTCATTGTGTCCTGTGTGTCGGTATTCTGTATACCATTTCATTGTGTCCTGTGTGTTGGTATTCTGTATACCATTTCATTGTGTCCTGTGTGGTGGTATTCTGTATACCATTTCATTGTGTCCTTTGTGGTGGTATTTTGTATACCATTTCATCGTGTCCTGTGTGTCGGTATTCTGTATACCATTTCATTGTGTCCTGTGTGTCGGTATTCTGTATACCATTTCATTGTATCCTGTGTGTCGGTATTCTGTATACCATTTCATTGTGTCCTGTGTGGTGGTATTCTGTATACCATTTCATTGTGTCCTGTGTGGTGGTATTCTGTATACCATTTCATTGTGTCCTGTGTGGTGGTATTCTGTATACCATTTCATTGTGTCCTGTAGGTTGGTATTCTGTAAACCATTTCATTGTGTCCTGTGTGTTGGTATTCTGTATACCATTTCATTGTGTCATGTTTGGTGGTATTCTGTATACCATTTCATTGTGTCCTGTGTGTTGGTATTTTGTATACCATTTCATTGTGTCCTGTGTGTTGTATTCTGTATACCATTTCATTGTGTTCTGTGTGGTGGTATTCTGTATACCATTTCATTGTGTCCTGTGTGTTGGTATTCTGTATATCATTTCATTGTGTCCTGTGTGTTGGTATTCTGTATATCATTTCATTGTGGCCTGAGTGTTGGTATTCTGTATACCATTTCATTGTGGCCTGTGTGGTGGTATTCTGTATACTATTTCATTGTGTCCTCTTTTGGTTGTATTCTGTTTACCATTTCATTGTGTCCTGTGTGGTGGTATTCTGTATACCATTTCATTGTGTCCTGTATGTTGGTATTCTGTATACCATTTCATTGTGTCCTGTGTGTTGGTATTCTGTATACCATTTCATTGTGTCCTGTGTGGTGGTATTTTGTAGATGATTTCATTGTGTCCTGTGTGTGGGTATTATGAATACCATTTCATCGTGTTCTGAGCGTGGTGGTATTCTGTATACCATTTCATTGTGTCCTGTATGGTGGCATTCTGTATACCATTTCATTGTGTCCTGTATGTCGGTATTCTACACCATTTCATTGTGTATTGTATGGTGGTATTCTGTATACCATTTCATTGTGTCCTGTTTGGTGGTATTTTGTATACCATTTCATTGTGTCTTTTGTGGTGGTATTCTGTATACCATTTCATTGTGTTCGGTGTGTCGGTATTCTGTATACCATTTCATTGTGTCCTGTGTGTTGGTATTCTGTATACCATTTTATCGTATCCTGTGTGTTGGTATTCTGTATACCATTTCATTGTGTCCTGTGTGTTGGTATTCTGTATACCATTTCATTGTGTCCTGTATGTTGGTATTCTGTATACCATTTCATCATTTCCTGTGTGTCGGTATTCTGTATACCATTTCATTGTGTCCTGTGTGTCGGTATTCTGTATACCATTTCATTGTGTCCTGTTTGTTGGTATTCTGTATATCATTTCATTGTGTCCTGTGTGGTGGTATTCTGTATACCATTTCATTGTGTCCTGTGTGTTGGTATTCTGTACACCATTTCATTGTGTCTTGTATGGTGGTATTCTGTATACCATTTCATTGTGTCCTGTATGGTGGTATTCTGTATACCATTTCATTGTGTCCTGTGTGGTGGTATTCTGTATACCATTTCATTGTGTCCTGTATGTCGGTATTCTGTATATCATTTCATTGTGTCCTGTTTGGTGGTATTCTGTATACCATTTCATTGTGTCCTGTGTGTTGGTATTCTGTATACCATTTCATTGTGTCCTTTGTGGTGGTATTCTGTATACCATTTCATTGTGTCCTGTTTGGTGGTATTTTGTATACCATTTCATTGTGTCCTGTTTGGTGGTATTCTGTATACCATTTCATTGTGTCCTGTGTGTTGGTATTCTGTATACCGTTTCATTGTGTCTTTTGTGGTGGTATTCTGTATACCATTTCATTGTGTCCTGTGTGTGGTATTCTGTATACCATTTCATTGTATCCTGTGTGTCGGTATTCTGTATACCATTTCATTGTGTCCTGTGTGTTGGTATTCTGTATACCATTTCATTGTGTCCTGTGTGGTGATATTTTGTAGATCATTTCATTGTGTCCTGTGTGTGGGTATTCTGTATACCATTTCATCGTGTTCTGAGCGTAGGTATTCTGTATACCATTTCATTGTGTCCTGTGTGGTGGTATTCTGTATACCATTTCGTTGTGTCCTGTATGTCGGTATTCTGTATATCATTTCATTGTGTATACCATTTCATTGTGTCCTGTGTGGTGGTATTCTGTATACCATTTCATTGTGTCCTGTGTGGTGGTATTTTGTAGATCATTTCATTGTGTCCTGTGTGTGGTATTCTGTATATTCTGTATACCATTTCATTTCATTGTGTCCTGTGTGGTGGTATTCTGTATACCATTTCATTGTGTCCTGTGTGTGGTATTCTGTATACCATTTCATTGTGTCCTGTGTGTGGTATTGTGTATACCATTTCTTTCTGTATACCATTTCATTGTGTCCTGTGTGTTGGTATTCTGTATACCATTTCATTGTGGCCTGTGTGGTGGTATTCTGTATACCATTTCATTGTGTCCTGTGTGTTGGTATTCTGTATACCATTTCATTGTGTCTTTTGTGGTGGTATTCTGTATACCATTTCATTGTGTTCGGTGTGTCGGTATTCTGTATACCATTTCATTGTGTCCTGTGTGTTGGTATTCTGTATACCATTTCATTGTGTCCTGTGTGGTGGTATTTTGTAGATCATTTCATTATGTCCTGTGTGTGTATACCATTTCATTGTGTCCTGTGTGTGGTATTCTGTATACCATTTCATTGTGTCCTGTGTGTGGTATGGTATTGTGTCCTGTATACCATTTCATTGTGTCCTGTGTGTGGTATTCTGTATACCATTTCATTGTGTCCTGTATTGGTATTCTGTATATCATTTCATTGTGTCCTATGTGTCGGTATTCTGTATACCATTTCATTGTATCCTGTGTGTCAGTATTCTGTATACCATTTCATTGTGTCCTGTGTTGTGGTATTCTGTATACCATTTCATTGTGTCCTGTGTGGTGGTATTTTGTAGATCATTTCATTGTGTCCTGTGTGTGGGTATTATGAATATCATTTCATCGTGTTCTGAGCGTAGGTAATCTGTATACCATTTCATTGTGTCTTTTGTGGTGGTATTCTGTATATCATTTCATTGTGTCCTGTTTGGTGGTATTTTGTATACCGTTTCATTGTGCCCTGTGTGTTGGTATTCTGTATACCATTTCATTGTGTCTTGTGTGTGTATACCATTTCATGGTGGTATTCTGTATACCATTTCATTGTGTCCTGTGTGGTGGTATTCTGTATACCATTTCATTGTGTCCTGTGTGGTGGTATTTTGTAGATCATTTCATTGTGTCCTGTGTGTGGGTATTATGAATACCATTTCATCGTGTTCTGAGCGTAGGTATTCTCTATACCATTTCATTGTGTCTTTTGTGGTGGTATTCTGTATACCATTTCATTGTGTCCTGTTTGGTGGTATTTTGTATACCGTTTCATTGTGCCCTGTGTGTTGGTATTTTGTAGATCATTTCATTGTGTCCTGTGTGTGGTATTTTGTATACCATTTCATTGTGTCCTGTTTGGTGGTTTTTTGTATACCATTTCATTGTGTCCTGTGTGGTGGTATTCTGTATACCATTTCATTGTGTCCTGTGTGGTGGTATTCTGTATACCATTTCATGGTGTCCTTTGTGGTGGTATTTTGTATATCATTTCATTGTGTCCTGTGTGTCGGTATTCTGTATACCATTTCATCGTGTCCTGTATGTCGGTATTCTGTATATCATTTCATTGTGTCCTATGTGTCGGTATTCTGTATACCATTTCATTGTATCCTGTGTGTCGGTATTCTGTATACCATTTCATTGTGTCCTGTGTGGTGGTATTCTGTATACCATTTCATTGTGTCCTGTGTGGTGGTATTTTGTAGATCATTTCATTGTGTCCTGTGTGTGGTATTCTGTATACCATTTCATTGTGTCCTGTGTGGTGGTATTCTGTATACCATTTCATCGTGTCCTGTGTGTTGGTATTCTTTATACCATTTCATTGTGTCTTTTGTGGTGGTATTCTGTATACCATTTCATTGTCGCCTTTGTGGTGGTATTCTGTATACCTTTTCATTGTGTCCTGTGTTGTGGTATTCTGTATACCATTTCATCGTGTCCTGTTCGGTGGTATTCTGTATACCATTTCATTGTGTCCTGTGTGGTGGTATTCTGTATACCATTTCATTGTGTCCTGTGTGTGGGTATTATGAATACCATTTCATCGTGTTCTGAGCGTAGGTATTCTGTATACCATTTCATTGTGTCTTTTGTGGTGGTATTCTGTATACCATTTCATTGTGTCCTTAGTGGTGGTATTCTGTATACCATTTCATTGTGTCCTGTGTGTCGGTATTCTGTATACCGTTTCATTGTGCCCTGTGTTTTGGTATTCTGTATACCATTTCATTGTGTCCTGTATGTCGGTATTCTGTATATCATTTCATCGTGTCCTGTGTGTCGGTATTCTGTATATCATTTCATTGTGTCCTGTGTGGTGGTATTCTGTATACCATTTCATTGTGTCCTGTGTGGTGGTATTCTGTATACCATTTCATTGTGTCCTGTGTGGTGGTATTCTGTATACCATTTCATTGTGTCCTGTTTGGTGGTATTTTGTACACCTTTTCATTGTGCCCTGTGTGTCGGTATTCTGTATATCATTTCATTGTGCCCTGTGTGGTGGTATTCTGTATATCATTTCATTGTGTTCGGTGTGTCGGTATTCTGTATACCATTTCATTGTGTCCTGTGTGTTGGTATTCTGTTTACCATTTCATTGTGTCCTTTGTGGCGGTATTCTGTATACCATTTCATTGTGTACTGTGTGTCGGTATTCTGTATACCATTTCATCGTGTCCTGTGTCTCGGTATTCTGTATACCATTTCATTGTGTCGTTTGTGGTGGTATTCTGTATATCATTTCATTGTGTCCTGTTTGGTGGTATTCTGTATATCATTTCATCGTGTCCTGTGTGTGGGTATTCTGTATACCATTTCATTGTGTCCTGTGTGTCGGTATTCTGTATACCATTTCATTGTGTCCTTTGTGGTGGTATTCTGTATACCATTTCATTGTGTCCTGTTTGGTGGTATTTTGTATACCATTTCATTGTGTCCTGTGTGTGGTATTCTGTATACCATTTCATTGTGTCCTGTGTGTTGGTATTCTGTATACCATTTCATCGTGTCCTGTGTGTTGGTATTCTGTATACCATTTCATTGTGTCCTGTGTGGTGGTATTCTGTATACCATTTCATTGTGTCTTTTGTGGTGGTATTCTGTATACCATTTCATTGTGTCTTGTTTGGTGGTATTTTGTATACCGTTTCATTGTGCCCTTTGTGTTGGTATTCTGTATACCATTTCATTGTGTCTTTTGTGGTGGTATTCTGTATACCATTTCATTGTGTCCTGTGTGTCGGTATTCTGTATACCATTTCATTGTGGCCTGTGTGTTGGTATTCTGTATATCATTTCATTGTGTCCTCTTTTGGTTGTATTCTGTATACCATTTCAATGTGGACTGTCTGGTGGTATTCTGTATACCATTTCATCGTGTCCTGTGTGGTGGTATTCTGTATACCATTTCATTGTGTCCTGTGTGGTGGTATTCTGTATACCATTTCATTGTGTCCTGTGTGTCAGTATTCTGTATATCATTCATTGTGGCCTGAGTGGTGGTATTCTGTATACCATTTCATTGTGTCCTGTGTTGGTATTCTGTATACCATTTCATTGTGTCTTTTGTGGTGGTATTCTGTATACCATTTCATTGTGTTCGGTGTGTCGGTATTCTGTATACCATTTCATTGTGTCCTGTGTGTTGGTATTCTGTATACCATTTCATTGTGTCCTGTGTGTTGGTATTCTGTATACCATTTCATTGTGTCTTTTGTGGTGGTATTCTGTATACCATTTCATTGTGTCCTGTATGTTGGTATTCTGTATATCATTTCATTGTGTCCTATGTGTCGGTATTCTGTATACCATTTCATTGTGTTCGGTGTGTCGGTATTCTGTATACCATTTCATCGTGTCCTTTATGTCGGTATTCTGTATAACATTTCATTGTGTCCTATGTGTCGGTATTCTGTATACCATTTCATTGTATCCTGTGTGTCGGTATTCTGTATACCATTTCATTGTGTCCTGTGTAGTGGTATTCTGTATACCATTTCATTGTGTCCTGTGTGTGGTATTCTGTATACCATTTCATTGTGTCCTGTGTGTGGTATTCTGTATACCATTTCATTGTGTCCTGTGTGTGGTATTCTGTATACCATTTCATTGTGTCCTGTGTGTGGTATTCTGTATACCATTTCATTGTGTCCTGTGTGTTGGTATTCTGTATACCATTTCATTGTGTCCTGTGTGTGGTATTCTGTATACCATTTCATTGTGTCCTGTGTGTGGTATTCTGTATACCATTTCATTGTGTGTTGGTATTCTGTATACCATTTCATTGTGTCCTGTGTGTGGTATTCTGTATACCATTTCATTGTGTCCTGTTTGTGGGTATTATGTATACCATTTCATTGTGTCCTGTGTGGTGGTATTCTGTATACCATTTCATTGTGTCCTGTGTGGTGGTATTATGTATAACATTTCATTGTGTCCTGTGTGTGGGTATTCTGTATACCATTCTGTCGGGTATCTGTTGTATACCATTCTGCCAGTCATCCGTTGTAAACCATTCTGTCGGGAATCCGTCTATACCATTCTGCAAGGCATCCGCTGTTTACCATTCTGTCATGCGTCAACTGTATACCATTCTGCCAGGCATCCGCTGTATACCATTCTGTCGGGCATCTGTTGTATACCATTCTGTCGATCATCCGTTGTATACCATTCTGTCGGGTATCCGCTGTATAACATTCTTTTGGCCATCTGCTGTATACCATTCTGCCAGTTATCCGCTGTATACCATTGTGTTGAATCATCCGCTATATACCATTCTGTCGGTCATCCGTTGTATACCATTCTGTCGGCCATTCGCTGTATACCATTCTGTCGGGTATCCGCTGTATACCATCTGTAGGGTCCGGTATACCGCTGTATACCATTTCTGCATCCAACTGCTGTATACCATTCTGTCGGGCATCCACTGTATACCATTCTGTCGGGCATCCGCTGTATACCATTCTGTCGGGCATCCGCTGTATACCATTCTGTCAGGCAACACTGTATACCATTCTGTCGGGCATCCACTGTATACCATTCTGTCGGGCATCCGCTGTATACCATTCTGTCGGCCATCCGCTGTATACCATTTTGTCGGGTATCCCTGGTATACCAGTATGTCGGGAATCCGCAGTATAATATTATCTGATGCATCCTCTCGGGTATCCGCTGTATACCATTCTGTCGGCCATCCGCTGTATACCATTCTTTCAGTCATCCGCTGTATACCATTCTGTCTGGTATTCCCTGTATACCAATATGTCGGGAATCCGCTGTATACCATTATCTGAGGCATTCTCTGTATATTGCATCCGCTGTATTCTGTCTTGCATCTGCTGTATACCATTCTGTCAGTATACTAATATGTCGGGCATCCTCTGTATATCATTCTGTCGGGTATCTGCTGTATACCATTATATCGGGCATCCGCTGTATAACATTCTTTTGGCCATCTGCTGTATACCATTCTGTCGGGCATTCGCTGTATACCATTCTGTCAAACATCCGTTGTATACCATTCTGTCGATTATCCGTTGTATACCATTCTGTCGGTCATCCGCTCTATACCATTCTGTCGGTCATCCTCTGTATACCATTCTGTCGGTAATTCGCTATATACCATTCTGTCGGGTATCCCCTGTATACCATTATGTCGGAATCCGCTGTATACCATTTATTCTCTGAGGCATCCTCTGTATACCATTCTTTCGGGTATCCATGTATACCATTCTGTCGTGTATCCGCTGTATACCATTCTGTCGGGCATCGCTGTATACCATTCTGTCGGGCATCAGCTGTATACCATTCTGTCATCTGTTGTATACCATTCTGTCGGCATCCGTTGTATACCATTCTGCCGGTATCCGATGTATACCATTCTGTCGGGTCATCCGTTGTATACCATTCTGTCGGGCATCCGCTGTATATCATTCTGTCGGCCATCCGCTATATACCATTCTGCAAGGCATCCGCTGTTTACCATTCTGTCGGGCATCTGTTGTATAATATTATCTGATGCATCCTCTCGGGTATCCGCTGTATACCATTCTGTCGGCCATCCGCTGTATACCATTCTGTCAAATATCCGCTCTATACCACTCTGTCGGGTCATCCGTGTATACCATTCTGTCGGTCATCCGCTGTATACCATTCTGTCGGGCATCCGCTGTATACCATTCTTTCAGTCATCCGCTGTATACCATTCTGTCTGGTATTCCCTGTATACCAATATGTCGGGAATCCGCTGTATACCATTATCTGATGCATCCTCTGTATAATATTCTGTCCGGCATCTGTTGTATACCATTCTATCGGGCATCCACTGCATACCATTCTGTCGGGCATCCGCTGTATACCATTCTGTCGGGCATCATCTGTATACCATTCTATCGGGCATCAGCTGTATAACATTCTGTCGGACATCTGTTGTATACCATTCTCTCGGGCATTCTTTGCATACCATTCTCCTGGCCATCCGATGTATACCATTCTGTCGGGTATCCAATTATACCATTCTGTCAGGCATATCCTGTATATCATTCTGTCGAATATCCGCAATATACCATTCTGCCAGGCATCCGCTGTATACCATTCCGTCATCTGTGAGCTGTATACCATTTTGTCGGGCATCCGTTCTATACCATTCTGTCGGGCATCCACTGTATATCATTCTGTCGGGTATCCGCTGTATAACATTCTGTCGGGCATCCGTTGTATACCATACTTTCGGTATCCGCTGTATTGCCTACTGTCGGGCATCCGCTATATATCATTCTTTCGTTATCTTCTGTATACCATTCTGTCGGGCATCACCTGTATACCATTCTGTCAAGCAATATACCATTCTGTTAGGCATTCTGTACCATTATGTCAATCCGCTGTATACCATTCTGTCGGGCATCCGCTGTATACCATTCTGTTGGGTTCAGCGGTATACCATTCTCTCGGGTATCCTGTGCATACCATTCTGTCGGGCATCCGCTGTATACCATTCTGTCTTCCATCCGCTGTATATCATTCTGTCCGGCATTTGTTGTATACCATTCTGTCGGCATCCTCTGTATTGCATTCTGTCGGTCAACTGTTATATATCATTCTGTCAAATATCCGCTCTATACCACTCTGTCGGTCATCCGTCGTATACCATTCTGTCGGTCATCCGTTGTATACCATTCTGTTGGGCATCTGCTGTATACCATTCTGCCGGCCATCCGCTGTATACCATTCTGTCGGGTATCCCCGGTATACCAATATGTCAGGAATCCGCTGTATACCATTATCTGAGGCATCCTCTGTATAGTATTCTGACGGGCATCCGCTGTATTCAATTCTGCCAGGTATCCGCTGTATACAATTCGGTCGGACATCCGCCGTGTACCATTATATCGGGTATCCCATATAAACCATTCTGTCGGGCATCAGCTGTATAACATTCTGTCGGACATCTGTTGTATACCATTCTCTCGGGCATTCTTTGCATACCATTCTCCTGGCCATCCGATGTATACCATTCTGTCGGGTATCCAATTATACCATTCTGTCAGGCATACCCTGTATATCATTCTGTCGAATATCCGCAATATACCATTCTGCCAGGCATTCGCTGTATACCATTCCGTCATGTGTGAGCTGTATACCATTTTGTCGGGCATCCGTTCTATACCATTCTGTCGGGCATCCACTGTATATCATTCTGTCGGGTATCCGCTGTATAACATTATGTCGGGGTTCCGTTGTATACCATTCTGTCGGTCATCCGTTGTATACAATTCTGCCAGGTATCCGCAGTGTACCATTCTGCCAGTCATCCGTTGTATACATTCTGTCGGGCATCCGTTCTATACCATTCTGCAAGGCATCCTCTGTTAACCATTCTGTCATATGTCAACTGTAAACCATTCTGTCGGTCAACTGTTATATACCATTCTGTCAAATATCCGCTCTATACCACTCTGTCGGTCATCCGTCGTATACCATTCTGTCGGTCATCCGCTGTATATCATTCTGTCGGGCATCCGCTGTATACCATTCTTTCGGGTACTCCATGTATACCATTTTGTCGGGTATCCGCTGTATACAATTCTCCCAGGTATCCGCTGTATACCATTCAGTCGGGCATCAGCTGTATACCATTCTGTTGGACATCTGTTTATACCATTCTCTCGGGCATCCTGTGCATAACATTCTGGCGTCCATCCGCTGTAACCTTTCTTTCAGGCATCAGCTGTATATTATTCTGTCGGGCATCCGCTGTATACCATTCTCTTGGCCATCAGCTGTATACCATTCTGTCGGGTATCCATTTATACCATTCTGTCGGGCAAACCCTGTATACCATTCTGTCGAATATTCGTTATATACCATTCTGTCGGGTATCCCCGGTATACCAATATGTCGGGACTCCTCTGCATACCATTATCTGAGGCATACTCTGTATAGTATTTTGTCGGGTATCTGCTGTATACCATTCTGTCGGGCATCTGTTGTATACCATTCTGCCAGTCATCCGTTGTATACATTCTGTCGGGCATCCGTTCTTTACCATTCTGTAAGGCACCATCTGCTTTACCATTCTGTCATGCGTCGACTGTATACCATTCTGTCGGGTATCCCATGTATACCATTCTGTCGGGTATCTGTTGTATACCATTCTGTCGAGTATCCGCTGTAAACCATCCTGTCGGGCATCCGTTCTATACCATTCTGTCGGGTATTCGCTTTGTAGCATTCTGTCGGGGATCCGTTGTATACCATTCTGTCGATTATCCGTTGTATACCATTGTGTTGAATATCCGCTATATACCATTCTGTCGGTCATCCGTTGTATACCATTCTGTCGGCCATTCGCTGTATACCATTCTATCGGGTATCCCCGGTATACCAATATGTAGGGAATCCGCTGTATACCATTATCTGAGGCATCCTCCGTATACCATTCTTTCGGGTATCCCATGTATACCATTCTGTCGTGTATCCGCTGTATATCATTCTTTCGGGCATCTATTGTATACCATTCTGTCGGGGATCCGCTGTATAAAACTCTGTCATTCGTTGTATACCATTCTGTCGGGCATCCGCTATGTACCATTCTGTCGGCCATCCGCTGTATACCATTCTCTTGGCCATCCGTTTATACCGTTCTGTCGAATATCTATGTATACCATTCTGTCGGGTATCCGCTGTATACCATTCTGTCGGGCATCTGTTTTATACCATTCTGTCGGGAATCCCCGATATACCAATATGTAGGGAATCCGCTGTAAACCATTATCTGAGGCATTCTCTGTATTGTATTCTGTCTTGCATCTGCTGTATACCATTCTGTCGGGTATCCCATGTATACCATTCTGTCGGGTATCTGTTGTATACCATTCTGTCGAGTATCCGCTGTAAACCATCCTGTCGGGCATCCGTTCTATACCATTCTGTCGGGTATTCGCTTTGTAGCATTCTGTCGGGGATCCGTTGTATACCATTCTGTCGATTATCCGTTGTATACCATTGTGTTGAATATCCGCTATATACCATTCTGTCGGTCATCCGTTGTATACCATTCTGTCGGCCATTCGCTGTATACCATTCTATCGGGTATCCCCGGTATACCAATATGTAGGGAATCCGCTGTATACCATTATCTGAGGCATCCTCCGTATACCATTCTTTCGGGTATCCCATGTATACCATTCTGTCGTGTATCCGCTGTATATCATTCTTTCGGGCATCTATTGTATACCATTCTGTCGGGGATCCGCTGTATAAAACTCTGTCATTCGTTGTATACCATTCTGTCGGGCATCCGCTATGTACCATTCTGTCGGTCGATCATTCGTTGTATACCATTCTGTCGGGTATCCGCTGTATACCATTCTGTCGGGCATCTGTTTTATACGGGAATCCCCGATATACCAATATGTAGGGAATCCGCTGTAAACCATTATCTGAGGCATTCTCTGTATTGTATTCTGTCTTGCATCTGCTGTATACCATTCTATCGGGAATCCCATGCATACCATTTTGTGCGGTATCCGTTTTATACAATTCTGCCAGGTCTCCGCTGTATACCATTTTGTCGGGTACCCCATGCATACCATTTTCTCGGGTACCCGCTGTATACAATTCTGCCAGGTATCCGCTGTATACCATTCAGTCGAGCACCAGCTGTATACCATTCTGTCGGGTACCCCATGCATACCATTTTCTCGGGTACCCGTTTCATACAATTCTGCCAGGTATCCGCTGTATACCATTCAGTCGGGCACCAGCTGTATACCTCTGTATAGTATTTTGTCGGGTATTCAGTGTATACCATTCTGCCACGCATCCTCTGTATACCATTCTGTCGGTTATCCGCTGTATACCATTCTGTCGGGCATCCGCTGTATACCATTCTTTCGGGTATCCCCGGTATACCAATATGTAGGGAATCCGCTGTAAACCATTAACTGAGGCATCCTCTGTATTGTATTCTGACAGGTATCTTGCTTTGTACCATTCTGTCGGGCATGAGCGGTATACCTTTCTGTCGGCCATCCGCGGTATGTCATTTTGTCGGGCATCCGTTGTATACCATTCTGTCGAGCATCATCTGTATACCATTCTCTTTGCCACTGTAAACAATTGTCTTGGCCATTCGCTGTATACCATTCTGTCGAATATCCATGTATACCATTCTGTCGGGTATCGACTGTATATCATTCTTTTAGGTATCACCTGTATACCATTCTGTCGGGCATCTGCTGTATACCATTCTGTCAGGCATTCGCTATATAACATTCTGTCGGGCATCCGCTGTATAACATTCTGTCGGGTATCCCATGTATACCATTCTGTCGGGCATCCTTTGCATACCATTCTCCTGGCCATCCGATGTATACCATACTGTCGAATATCTATGTATACCATTCTGTCGGGTATCCACTGTATATCATTCTTTTAGATATCCGCTGTATACCATTCTGTCGGGCATCTGCTGTATACCATTCTGCCAGGCATCCGCCATATATAACATTCTGTCGGGCATCCGCTGTATAACATTCTCTTGGCCATCCGCTATATACCATACTGTCGAATATCTATGTATACCATCTGTCGGGTATCCGTTGTATACCATTCTGTCGAGCATCATCTGTATACCATTCTCTTTGCCACTGTAAACAATTGTCTTGGCCATTCGCTGTATACCATTCTGTCGAATATCCATGTATACCATTTTGTCGGGTATCGACTGTATATCATTCTGTTAGGTATCACCTGTATACCATTCTGTCGGGCATTTGCTGTATACCATTCTGACAGGCATTCGCTATATAACATTCTGTCGGGCATCCGCTGTATAACATTCTGTCGGGTATCCCATGTATACCATTCTGTCGGGCATCCTTTGCATACCATTCTCCTGGCCATCAGATGTATACCATACTGTCGAATATCTATGTATACCATTCTGTAGGGTATCCGCTGTATATCATTCTTTTAGATATCCATGTATACTATTTTGTCGGGTATCGACTGTATATCATTCTGTTAGGTATCACCTGTATACCATTCTGTCGGGCATTTGCTGTATACCATTCTGCCAGGCATTCGCTATGTAACATTCTGTCGGGCATCCGCTGTATAACATTCTGTCGGGTATCCCATGTATACCATTCTGTCGGGCATCCTTTGCATACCATTCTCCTGGCCATCCGATGTATACCATACTGTCGAATATCTATGTATACCATTCTGTCGGGTATCCGCTGTATATCATTCTTTTAGATATCCGCTGTATACCATTTTGTCGGGCATCTGCTGTATACCATTCTGCCAGGCATCCGCTATATAACATTCTGTCGGGCATCCGCTGTATAACATTCTCTTGGCCATCCGCTATATACCATACTGTCGAATATCTATGTATACCATTCTGTCGGGTATCCGCTGTATATCATTCTTTTAGATATCCGCTGTATACCATTCTGTCGGGCATCTGCTGTATACCATTCTGCCAGGCATCCGCTATATACCATTCTGTCGGGTATCCGTTGTATACCATTCTGTCGAGCATCATTTGTATACCATTCTCTTTGCCATGGTAACAATTGTCTTGGCCATTCGCTGTATACCATTCTGTCGAATATCTATGTATACCATTCTGTCGGGTATCCGCTGTATATCATTCTTTTAGATATCCGCTGTATACCATTCTGTCGGGCATCTGCTGTACACCATTCTGCCAGGCATCCGCTATATAACATTTCCGCTGCTATATAACATTCTCTTGGGCATCCGCTATATACCATGGCATCCGCTATATACCACTGTCGAATATCTATGTATACCATTCTGTCGGGTATCCGCTGTATATCATTCTTTTAGATATCCGCTGTATACCATTCTGTCTGGCATCTGCTGTATACCATTCTGCCAGGCATCCGCTATATAACATTCTGTCGGGCATCCGCTGTATAACATTCTGTCGGGAATCCCATGTATACCATTCTGTCGGGCATCCTTTGCATACCATTCTCCTGGCCATCCGATGTATACCATACTGTTGAATATCTATGTATACCATTCTGTCGGGTATCCGCTGTATATCATTCTTTTAGATATCCGCTGTATACCATTCTTTTGGCCATCTGCTGTATACCATTCTGCCAGTTATCCGCTGTATATACCTATCGGTATACATTCTGTCGGGCATCCGCTGTCGCTGTATACATTCTGTCGGGCATCTGCTGTATACCATTCTGCCATGGCATCCGCTGTATACCATTCTGTCGGGCATCCGCTGTATACCATTCTGTCGGTCATCATCTTTATACCATTCTGTCGGTTATCCGCTGTATACCATTCTGTCGGACCATTCGCTGTATACCATTCTGTCGGCATCCGCTGTACCATTCTGTCGGCTGTATACCATTCTGTATACCATTCTGTCGGGCATCTGCTGTATACCATTCTGCCAGGCATCGCTGTATACCATCTCCTGTATACCATTTGCATATACCATTCTGTCGGTATCCGCTGTATACCATTTCTGTCGGCATCCGCTATATACCATTCTGTCTGTCGGGCATCCGCTGTATACCATCTGTCGGTATCCGCTGTATACCATATCCGTGTATACCATTCTGTCATGCATCTGATTCTGTATACTGTATACCATTCTGCCAGGCATCCGCTGTATACCATTCTGTCGGGCATCTGTTGTATACCATTCTGTCGATCATTCGTTGTATACCATTCTGTCGGGTATCCGCTGTATACCATTCTGTCGGCCATCCGCTGTATACCATTTTGTAAAATTCTGTCGGGAATCCGCTGTATACCATTCTGATGCTGTATACCATTCTGTCGGGTATCCGCTGTATACATCTCTGTATACCATTCTGTCGGACATCCGCTGTATACCATTCTGTCGGGCGTACGCTGTATACCATTCTGTCGGGCATCCGCTGTATACCATTATGTCGGGCATCCGCTGTATAACATTCTTTTGGCCATCTGCTGTATACCATTCTGCCAGTTATCCGCTGTATACTACTCTGTCGGACTTCCGTCGTATACCATTATCTGAGTCATCCTCTGTATACCATTCTGTCGGTAATTCGCTATATACCATTCTGTCGGTAATTCGCTGTATACCACTCTGTGTCCTGTATGCTGTATACCATTCTGTCCGCTGTATACCATTCTGGGCATCTGTTGTATACCACCATTCTGTCGGGCATCCACTGTATACCATTCTGTCAGGCACCACTGTATACCATTCTGTCGGGCATCCACTGTATACCATTCTGTCGGGCATCCACTGTATACCATTCTGTCGGGCATCCGCTGTATACCATTCTGTCCGCTGTATACCATTCTGCTGCATCCGTGCTCCTGTATACCATTCTGTATCGCATCCTCTGCATCCTGTATACCATTCTTCGGCATCCGCTGTATACCATTCTCGGGTATCCGCTGTATACCATTCTGTCGGCCATCCGCTGTATACCATTCTGTCGGGTATCCCCGGTATACCAGTATGTCGGGAATCCGCAGTATACCATTATCTGATGCATCCTCTGGGGTATCCGCTGTATACCATTCTGCCAGGCATCCGCTGTATACCATTCTGTCGGGCATCCGGGCATCCGCTGTATATTCTGTCAGGCACCATTACCATTCAGTCGGGCATCCTGTCGGCCATACGCTGTATACCATTCTGTCCATATCCATTCTGTCGAGCATACCCTGTATACCATTCTGTCGGGTATCCGCTGTATACCATTCTGTCGGTATCCGCTGTATACCATTCTGTCTGGCATCTGTTGTATACCATTGTGCCAGTCATCCGGTGTATACCATTCTGTTGAGCATACCCTGTATTCCATTCTGTCAGGTATCCAATGCAAACCATTTTGTCGGGTATCCGCTGGATACAATTCTGCCAGGTATCCGCTGTATACCATTCTGTCGGCCATCCGCTGTATACCATTCTGCGGGTATCCACTGTATACTATTCTTCGGCATTCCTTTGTTTACCATTCCGGGCATCCGCTGTCATTCTACTGTATTCTCTGTTTTCTGTCGGGTTATCCCTGTATACCATTTCTGTCGGGCATCTGCTGTATACCATTATGTCGGGCATCTGTTGTATACCATTCTGTCGGACATCCGCTGTCATACCATTCTGTCGGGGCATCCGCTGTATACCATTCGGCCATCTGTATACCATTCTGCGGGCATCCGCTGTATACCATTCTGTCGGGCTGTATAATCGGTTATCGCTGTATACCATTCTGTATCGGGCATCAGCTGTATACCATTCTGCATTCGCTGTATACTATTCTGTCGGGCATCAGCTGTATACCATTCTGTCGGACATCCTGTGCATAACATTCTGGCTTCCATCCGCTGTAACCTTTCTTTCAGGCATCAGCTGTATACTATTCTGTCGGGCATCCGTTGTATACCATTCTCTTGGCCATCAGCTGTATACCATTCTGTCGGGTATCCATTTATGCCATTCTATCGGGCATACCCTGTATACCATTCTGTCGAATATCCGCTGTATACCACACGGTTGGCCACCCACTGTATACCATTCTGTCGGGTATCCGCTGTATACCATTCTGTTGGGTGTCCACTGTATACAATTATGCGGGCATCAGCTGTATACTATTCTCTTGGACATCTGCTATATACCATTCTCTCGGGCATCCAGTAAATACCATTCTGTCGGCCATCCGCTGTATACCATTCTCTTAACCAGACGCTATATACCATTATTTCGGATATCCATGTATACCATTCTGTCGGGTATCCGCTGTATACCATTCTGTTTGGCATCTGTTGTATATCATTCTGCCAGTCATCCGGTGTATACCATTCTGTCGAGCATACCCTGTATTCTGTATCTGTCGCTGTATTGCATTCTGTCGGTATCCGCTGTATACCATTCTGCTGGGTGTCCACTGTATACAATTATGCGAGCATCACCAGTATACCATTCTGTCGGACATCTGTTATATACCATTCTCTCAGGCATCCTGTGCATACAATTCAGTCGGGCATACGCTGTATACCATTCTTTTGAACATCCGCTATATACCATTCTGTCGAATATCTATGTATACCATTCTGTCGAGAATCCCCTGTATACCATTCTGTCGGGCATCCGCTGTATACCATTCTGTCGGGCATCATCTATATACCATTCTGTCGGACATCTGTTGTATATCATTCTCTCGGGCATCTTGGTTCATACCATTCTGTCGGCCATCCGCTGTATACCATTCTGTCGGGCATCCGCTGTATACCATTCTGTTTGGTTCAGCTGTATACCATTCTGTCGGGTATCCATTTATGTCATTCTATCGGGCATACCCTGTATACCATTCTGTCGAATATCCGCTGTATACCATACTGTCGGTATCCGCTGTATACCATTCTGTCGGGCATCCGCTGTATACCATTCTGTCGGATATCTGTTATATACCATTCTCTCGGGCATCCTGTGCATACCATTCTGTCGGCCATCCGCTTTATACCATTCTGTCGGCCATCCGCTATATACCATTCTGTCGGCCATCCGCTGTATACCATTCTGGTGGGTTCAGCGGTATACCATTTATGTCGGGTATCCATTTATGCCATTCTATCGGGCATACCCTGTATACCATTCTGTCGAATATCCGCTGTAAATCATTTTGTTGGACATCCCTAGATAGCTTTCTGTCGGGTATCCGTTCTATACCATACTGCCAGGCATCCGCTGTATACCATTCTGTCGGGCATCGGCTGTAAACCATTTTGCCGGGCATCCGCTGTATTCCATTTTCTCGAGTATCCATTTATGCCATTCTATCGGGCATACCCTGTATACCATTCTGTCGAATATCCGCTGTATACCATACTGTCGGTATCCGCTCTATTGCATTCTGTCGTGCATCATCTCTATACCATTCTGTCGGATATCTGTTATATACCATTCTCTCGGGCATCCTGTGCATACCATTCTGTCGGCCATCCGCTATATACCATTCTGTCGGCCATCCGCTGTATACCATTCTGTCGGCCATCCGCTGTATACCATTCTGCGGGTATCCGCTGTATACCATTCTGTTGGGTTCAGCGGTATACCATTTATGTCGGGTATCCATTTATGCCATTCTATCTGGCATACCCTGTATACCATTCTGTCGAATATCCGCTGTAAATCATTTTGTTGGACATCCCTAGATATCTTTCTGTCGGGTATCCGTTCTATACCATACTGCCAGGCATTCGCTGTATACCATTCTGTCGGGCATCGGCTGTAAACCATTTTGCAGGGCATCCGCTGTATACCATTCTTTCAGGCATCCTCTGTATACCATTCAGTCGGGCATACCCTGTATACTATTTTTTCGGCCATACGCTGTATACCATTCTGTCTGGCATCTGTTGTATACCATTCTGCCAGTCATCCTGTGTATACCATTCTGTCGAACATACCCTGTATTCCATTCTGTCGGGTATCCAATGCAAACGATTTTGTCGGGTATCCGCTGGATACAATTCTGCCAGGTATCCGCTGTATACCATTCTGTCGGCCATCCGCTGTATACCATTCTGCGGGTATCCGCTGTATACCATTCTGTTGGGTTCAGCGGTATACCATTTATGTCGGGTATCCATTTATGCCATTCTATCGGGCATACCCTGTATACCATTCTGTCGAATATCCGCTGTAAATCATTTTGTTGGACATCCCTAGATATCTTTCTGTCGGGTATCCGTTCTATACCATACTGCCAGGCATTCGCTGTATACCATTCTGTCGGGCATCGGCTGTAAACCATTTTGCCGGGCATCCGCTGTATACCATTCTTTCAGGCATCCTCTGTATACCTTTCAGTCGGGCATACCCTGTATACTATTTTTTCGGCCATACGCTGTATACCATTCTGTCTGGCATCTGTTGTATACCATTCTGCCAGTCACCCTGTGTATACCATTCTGTCGAGCATACCCTGTATTCCATTCTGTCGGGTATCCAATGCAAACGATTTTGTCGGGTATCCGCTGGATACAATTCTGCCAGGTATCCGCTGTATACCATTCTGTCGGCCATCCGCTGTATACCATTCTGCGGGTATCCGCTGTATACTATTCTGTCGGCATTCCTTTGTTTACCATTCTGTCAGTCATCTACTGTACACCATTCTGTCGGGTATCCCATGCATACCATTTTGTCGGGCATCTGCTGTATATCATTATGTCGGGCAACTGTTGTATACCATTCTGTCGGACATCCGCTGTATACCATTATCTGAGGCATCCTCTGTATAGTATTCTGTCGATAATTCGCTGTATACTATTCTGTCGGGCATCAGCTGTATACCACTCTGTCGGCCATCCGCTGTGTACCATTCTGTCGGGTATACATTTATGCCATTCTATCGGGCATACCCTGTATACCATTCTGTCGAATATCCGCTGTATACCACACTGTTGGCCACCCACTGTATACCATTCTGTCGGGTATCCGCTGTATACCATTCTGTTGGGTGTCCACTGTATACAATTATGCGGGCATCAGCTGTATACTATTCTCTTGGACATCTGCTATATACCATTCTCTCGGGCATCCAGTAAATACCATTCTGTCGGCCATCCGCTGTATACCATTCTCTTAACCAGACGCTATATACCATTATTTCGGATATCCATGTATACCATTCTGTCGGGTATCCGCTGTATACCATTCTGTCTGGCATCTGTTGTATATCATTCTGCCAGTCATCCGGTGTATACCATTCTGTCGAGCATACCCTGTATTCTGTATCTGTCGCTGTATTGCATTCTGTCGGTATCCGCTGTATACCATTCTGCTGGGTGTCCACTGTATACAATTATGCGAGCATCACCAGTATACCATTCTGTCGGACATCTGTTATATAACATTCTCTCAGGCATCCTGTGCATACAATTCAGTCGGGCATACGCTGTATACCATTCTTTTGAACATCCGCTATATACCATTCTGTCGAATATCTATGTATACCATTCTGTCGAATATCTATGTATACCATTCTGTCGAGAATCCCCTGTATACCATTCTGTCGGGCATCCGCTGTATACCATTCTGTCGGGCATCATCTATATACCATTCTGTCGGACATCTGTTGTATATCATTCTCTCGGGCAATCAATCAATCAATCAATCAAATCTTTTATTCCTCTTAATAAGAGATACAATATTATACAAAGTTATATATCTAATTGTCCGTTGTTATAATGCATGTTACAATAAAGCTGATAATATCAACAGTCCTTTTGTTTTCAAATGTAACACACAATTTTCTAATGTACACAATTCTATGCGATGGCCATAAGATTATTTCTGGTTTTGTCAAAGTAAAGTGTGGCGGCATTTGCTATATATTTTGTGCTTTCCAGATAAAATGTTCTTGTGTCTATTAAATGTTTGAAAGCTTTGGAATCTTTACCTAAAAGATGCCTTAAGAATTCTTCATGTGGTAAATTATTTAGATAATCACCAAACTCGTTGCCACATCTTTCTATGATCGATATCATATACTCAATTCTTAGAAATTGTGTGACGTCACAAGTCGTCACAATATGTAATATGATGTCAATGTATGAAGATCCACATAGTTGACATCGACCTTCTATCCAGTTTGGAATAGTCGCCAAGATTTTGTTTGAATATCGTACCACGGAACTATCACGTTGAGATTTAACCGGAAATGTCCACATTATCCATGGTTCATAATTTCCATGTACTTCCTTGAAACGTAGGAAATCGTTGTCTTTCTGCATACGGTCTGCCAGTAGTTCGTTTTCTAAATACAACGTCACATTTTTAACGCTCTGTTTCCGGCTTGTTTTAGACGGAAATTTAACAGTGTCCAAATAGATATCTAAATTACTGTTCAATTTATATTTCAGTAAGAGTTTGTTAACGTCTGGAATAAATCCCATCTGTCTTTCCCCATTGTTATCGCGATACTGATACAGTCTACGAACTAAAATGTCTTTAGTTAGCGTATATGATGGTAAGTTGATGAGAGAACACAGAAAATTCAGTTTCCGCCGTTCTATTGCAGTTTCTATCCTTTTGAGACCTAACAAGGACTCTGCTATGTCTGATCGGGTATGTTTTGGAAGACACTGTGTTCTCTTAGCTATCTGATGTTGAAATACCCGGATTTGTTGTATGTCCTTTTTGTTCGGGTTACACCAAAACTCCGATCCGTACAATACGCTTGGAAGAACCACCTTTTTGTACAAATTTACAGTTATTAATGGATTCGTCCTTTTGCAATCCGATCCAAATTTGGTGATCAGATTGAATGAATTTCTTCCCTTTATGCATGCATTCTGCATTGCTCCGGAACACTTCAAATCTTCTGATAAGATCATACCAACATGCTTACAAGATTTTGACGTTTTCAAACTCTTGTCCATAAGTGTCCATGTTGCTTTAACGTTTTCGTTTCGTCTTTTCCCAAATACAAGTATTGTACTCTTTTCTGTATTGTACCGGAAGTGCATGGTCTTTGCATATCCGGTACAGATGTCCAGCATATTTTGAAGGGACGACGGAGAAATGGTAAGCAGAACTAAGTCATCTGCAAGCGCGGGGTTTCCACATTTTATGTCCATAATCTTTGCTCCCTCATTAGAGTTTTCCAAATCATTCAACAAATCATTTATGTATATGAGATATAAAAACGTGGAAGCGATCCCACCTTGCCTAATACCAGAACGAACAGGTAGCGTCCGTGATCTAGTCCCGTGGGTCATTATAGCGCTTGGTATATTATTGTACGCATTGACAAAAAAAGTCAGTATATTCCCTCTAATACCAAATTCATATATTTTTCTCATCAGCCCAGCGTGCCAGACTGTATCGAATGCCTTCTGGGTATCCAGGAAGGCTGCATAAATTTTACTGTTATTTTCAATATTCCAATAAACACATTCTCTTATGTTGAAAGACACAGTTTCGCATCCAAGTCGTTTTTGGAATCCCTGCTGTTGTCTATTTAGCCGGATGCTTGTACATGGGAGCCACTGCTGTATCCGATTACTAACAACCTTCTCCATCAATTTATACAGTACCGGAAGTAGAGAGATCGGCCGGTAATTATCGGGATTAGACCGTGTCTTGTGGTTATTTTTATACAGTGGAATAATGATTCCGTGTTTCCAGGATTTTGGTATAAATCCTAAGTTGTGAACTGAATTGAATAGTTTTAATATACAAAGTATCAAGTTCCGTTCACCATACCGGAAGTGCTCATAACAGATATTATCTGGACCCGGAGCTTTTCTCAGTTTCGTGTCTCTAATCGCGTTTTCTACTTCTGTGAAGGTATAATTCGCATTGAGTACTTCAAGATTTTCTGATTTTACACAATGTCGCTTAGGTACTTCCGTTTCCGCTTCCATACGTACTCCGTTGTAAATGCCTTCAAAGTAGCATGCAAAGGCTTCACATATATCCTTTGGAGTTCCATACGTTTTCCCGTTATACGATATTTCTTTACTTTGTGCAGTTTTTGGGCATTTCCGATTTCTAATAATTTTCCAGAAAAGTCTTAAGTCGCACTCTGCTGCCTCTTCGATCTCTAGTATACATTTCTGTATATAATTATTATATGCTTTTTGATGAATTGATCTGAAGTTTTGCTTTGCCTTTTTATACTGAGAATACGATGAGTATTCGAATCCCCGCGGTCGACCATATTTTATCCATTCCTTCCGTTTCT